>NC_056728.1:1849377216-1849634716 GCF_019279795.1 Protopterus annectens
TTAAAAATTAAAATGCATTCTTCCATGTAAATGAATTAGTATTACAGATATTCATGGAATACACTTAAAATGCAATGGATCACCAAACTCACATGTTTACTACATTCATATATGATAATGTAGGTGTTAAGGTGCAGAGTATGTAACACTGTAGACATCATGTGACTGTTGTCAGACTTCTGTGACCCTCTAGTGAAGATACTCTATGTTCCTCTGGTGTAGATCATCATAGTGGTAGCAGACCTGCATGTCAGTCTGATAGATTCCAGTTCTTCCATGGTGCTTCCTCACTATCCAGTTCCATATGTCTAGCATTACAAAGTTCCTTCAGTATGCTTGCATCCTCTGCTCATGTACAGCATAGAGAGTGAGCATATGTCTCATCTCCTCTTATGTCCAGTTTTGCACCCAGACTTGCTGAAGCCTTCTCTTGGACACCATCATCAGTATGGTTGTGAAAGCCTTTGTTGGAACACCTTCAAAAAATGCTAACTGAAGTCACACTCAATTCACAGGTAGCAGCGGTTTGCCAAGAATATGTATCGATATTACATTTTGAATTTGGTGCATATAGGATGGAGGTTGACTAGTGGAGGGCATCTGGCACATGTTACAGATATTCTTCTTTACTGATACCTATTGGGTAGCTGTGCTGAGCATCCTACAATTATGCTGAGCTATTTCTTAATGCGCTAACATTTGTGAACTTACATGGACATTTGCTAATGGGATTCCAAAACACTGAATGCTAATGAATCTCATTAATTATGCATGGTGCAAATGGTACTTAAAAGCTGTGTGCACTTTGCTAGCCTCACTCTGAGATATAGCTGATTGACAGCTAGTTTCAAAAGATAAGCTGTCACCTGCTTGCATTGCTGGAACATAGCACTATTATCACTTACCTATGTTCATGCTATGTTGTGTAACACAACTGAAACATTTTCATGCATATGTTATATGTCATTCTCTGTATTACAACTTGTTCATAGGTTCATAGGTTCATACTAGGCTATCTGCCCTAGGGCATTTATAAGCCTAGCCAGAGTGTGTTTGGCTTTCGCCACCCATTTTAAATTAATTTTGCTATGCACTTTTTCGAGGTTAGTATTCTGTGCCTCTGTCTAACAGTGACACAGAAGTGATTCTGTGTGACACAGAAGTGTCTGTTACATAAAGGATGGGGGATAGACTTCAACAATATGCACATATATGGGTATATGCCCATCACTGTCAAGGCAGATTTCCACATGTACAGTTGTATGGCTACAAGCAAACCAGCCTGGGTGAACTACAGATATGGATGGAATCCACATACATCTGTAGCTGTTGCAGATTAGCTTATAATGTCTGAAATAGATTTGCAGAGAACAATGACTTAAGGGGTTGCCTGCAAGTTGTACGTTCAGGGACTGATTTACAGATACTATCTGATGCTTAATTGTATACTGGTAGTTTTGGTTACATTCAATGGGATATAGGCAACATCAAGATGGCTTAGCATTTCTGTACTTTGTTGTTATATGTAGCTGTGACTGCATAACTGGTCATTTTCTTAAGGTGATGTTTTACTGCCCCTTTTCTGTAAAATTTTTAGTAATTGTGTTATTTACCAAATCATGAAGGTCACATTTTGTATTACTGTCTCCCACTGACTGTGATAACATCTCAGATGCATCCTAGATATTTGACATAGAAACAGTATGCATGTTTCGATGAGCATATAACCTTGGCAACACCATTGCTATAGTGCTGAAGTTGTGGCACATTGGTTATGCGCTTGGCCTTTGCTCATCATAATGTCCACTGATATTGGTTCAAATCCAACCTCTGCATATATATATATATATATATATATATATATATATATATATATATATATATATATATCAAAACACATGGAATGAGTTGATAGCTGTACACATTTGCTGAAATTGTCAAGGCATATGGATCAGCTATTGAAACACATCTTTTTATGTCACCATATGGATTGTTGCATGCACACACAAACCAGTTGACCGCAGTGAGAGTAGAACCCCTACTTGACTATCTACACAGCACAACACTTAATACAAGTGTGACATCATAAGCCTATGTTCTTTCTGCTTATCTGTACATGACAGTAATGTAAATGACATGGATTCTTTTGCATAGCTGTGTACTGTAAATGAGAGGTAAGGCACTCATTTGGCATATGCTTTGAACATTGCCATGTCAATATGTGAATCCCTATGCAAAATCTAAGATGTGCATATCACGTTGTATTTCCGATGTCCAACCAAAATAGGAGACACACATTTTTCACCTTGTGAATAAGAAATAATTATAGGGGATCTGGACTGTAATGCCCAGACCTTGCTTGGACGAATGGGTAAAATTGTGAAATCAAGTGTGGATGGATATATGCAGGCACGTGAATGCTCACAGTGATGTTATGGCTCTGACCTGCACTAACTAGCCCTTGTCACTGATCATGTAGCACACCAGCTGCATGTGATACACAAAGGTCAGGAGTGCAGACATTTAGTGGTCATGACAGAACTGATGGTGGACACAACAGATCCAGGAAGGCCTGCCAGTGACTGCTCTGACATGATCCTCTATTAAGCGAACAGACACCGCTGCTATGAGAAGGCGAGGAATACCACTGGAGATGGGCCATTATTGCCTGACCTGAATGAGACTACAATGTTCCTGGACTCCCATTGTAACAAATGCCAGGATCATCAGATTCCTGGAGGAAGTATTGAGGTGGGTTTTCCAGGACATACAGGTATATCTTATGTTTGCAAACACTGCAGTATACAGCAATTCTCTTTAAAGGATAGTCACTCACAGTTCTTAATGTAATGTTATATTTGTATTACAGAAGCAGAACTATGCTGTGACCGTGACAACACACCTGATGTGGAAGCACAGCATAGGTGTTACTGCATGTTATCTTACCTACACAATGCATACATTAACACTGTAAGCAACGTGTAATTTTGTGTATTTCAATTGCATAACCCCATCAACATCGTAATAGTGGCACCACAAGTCATTTAAGTGTCTCCATATTCTGCTAATATGATTCAATGCTGTTGTGTGCCTCTACCTCCTATTATGACTGAGTAATATTCGCACATGTTGTTTGTGTGCCATTTTAACCCACAGATACAGCTTTGTGTGACACAGGCTGTGAATCATCAGGTACAGACAGATCTGGTAAGGTTGTTCATATGGTTGCTATAGTATAACACTGTTTAGTGCACCTGTGATTTATGATATTAATGTTGGCTTGTTCCTTTCACAGGTACATACTCATGGCATCTGCACCATTTATCAAGTAAGTGTCTCTGTATTCTGTTAGTGTGATTCATAGCTGTTGTGTGCCTCTGCCTCCTGTTATGACTGGAGTATACTCACATGTTATTGTTTGTGTGGCATTTTAACCTGCAGATACATCTTTGTAAGACTCAGGTCATGAATCATCAGTTACAGACAGACCTGCTAAGGTTGTTCATAGTGTTGATATCATGCAACACTGCTTAACAAACCTATGATCTATGATATTAATGTTGTCTTGTTACCTTCAGAGGTACAGCTTCATGATGTCTGCACCATCTGTAGTGTAAGTGCTTACATATTCTGTTAGTGGGATCCATAGCTGCTGTATGCTTCTGCCTCCTGTTATGACTGTGGAGTATACTCACATGTTGTGTGTGTGCCATTTTATAATACAGGTTCTGCTTGATGTCAGAAGATATATTCCCCTTCCAGGGAAGGCATACGGGCAAGGCAGCCTATATGGTTGCTACATTTCCCTCTTGATAATTACATATGTGTCCTTCATGCCTAATGTGGTCTTGTTCCCCTGCATAGGACATCTGCAATCTGCATGTTATCGTTGCCCACCTGGTAAATGTATACCATATTTGCTGTGTGTTATACATCAGGCTGAATGCTACATGATGCCTTTTATGTGCTTACTTCCAAGGTTTGTACATTTATCTTTTTACATGACTGACATTTCAACCCTCACCATCAGTGGTGGGGGTCAGAGGATGACATGTAGGGTAGGTTTTAGTAGTTGCATTTACACTATCTGTCATATTTTCTTGATATGTAAATGATACAGCATACCTCTGTTATATTGGTCCCTGAACCAACCACAGGCATGATGACCTGGTAAGTCCATATCATCATAAGCATTGTAGTTATGCAGTTGTCCAAAATGTCAGTCCTATGCTGCATCATTTGACTTCAGTGAATGTATGTGACGGGTCATTTGTCTTTTTTTGCATTGTGTCCATTAGTTGCTTCTTCCAGTAGCCTGTCCACTGATCCTGAAGTGGGATATGATGTGCTCTTACACTGGCAATATGACTAATGACACATGGGCCACTGTCGTGGGTGAACTGTCCAGCCCAGAAGGGGATAGAGTTTTGTTCATGATGAAGCCTCCTATAAGGAGGATAATGTGGCTGGCAATTCTGATGATGTGGGGACATCAGATGATGGACAGGATTATGACTGTGACTTGCTGCCCCCTGTAGAGTGTGATGATGGTGACTCCTCCCCATGATGGACCAGTACTGTCTGTCAGAGTACACTTTGGAATGTAGCTGATGCGCATTGGTAGAGGGTGCCCGCTTACTATTTCAGGCATGTGAATGCTAACAGTGATGTTATGGCTCTGACCTTCACTAACTAGACCTTGCCTCTGATCATGTAGCACACCAGCTGTATGTTTTACATGAAGGTCAGGAGTGCAGACATGGAGAGGTCAGCACAGCATTGGCTGCACAGCATGACAGTGTGGTATCTGTTGCATGCTCTGCTGAAAGCCTGGTTATAGCAGTGCTAGTGGAGTGCTGTAGTACTAACCAGGTACAACGTGCCCTAACTGTACTGAATAGATTGCCTCCAGTGGGGAGAGGCAGACCCCATCTCATTAGATCCACACATGGCCCTCAGACATCAATGTCTGTGCTGCAACTTGCATATACATCTGCTGTTGGTCACTCAACTGTGAGCCCAGTAATCACATCCAAACACATTGTACCAATGCTTCTACGCACACTGTGTCCCAAAATGCTAATGTCACCGTGTCCAGCTGCTCAGTACAGCAACATGGGCCAAGTGTTTCTGGACATTGCAGGGGCAGCCAGGACCATGGTGTGAGCCATCAGTGTGGGTGCCCTAGACTATGTTAGAGTAACACTGATTGTTCATACAATGTGTGTACTGTTGTGTCATTCTGACACTGTGGCAATGATGACCGCTGAATGGGTGAGGCCAATGTGAAGGGGTGTGACCAACTAGAAAGGGTTGGAGCTATGCTCAAAACCACAACAACTGGAACTTTAAATATGCTGCCCTGGGTGCCAAACCATCATTATGAGAGTCCAATCAAGACAAAATGAAGTGTAGAAGAAAAAATATTTCAGTGCATTGGCTACATGACAACTTATTTAATATCTAGATGGAAACACAAAGGTTGTGAGGCATGAAAACAATAAACTGCTTTTTAAATACATTACTGGAATGCCAGTCAAAATTAAGTATAAAAAAAAACAAGCAGCACTCAGCTCAAACCACTTCTCCTTGTACTGCAGTTCTAATTATAATTTATATTCAGCTTTATAAAGTTACCAAGTAACATGCTGAAAGTAGTAATCTCTGTGATACCTCCACTTGTAAAAATGTTTCTTATCCAAAAAAGACCTGCTGCCTGACAACAACTATCTACTTGTTTCATGGAGAACACATGATCAAAGTAAAAAATGAACAGTGAACAAGAAACAAACTCAAGATAAATTGCTTAAAGGATTACTGCACAAGTTATGGACCACACAAGATAGATTGGCATTCTGTTTAGTTTACGGGTAAAGCCTGCAAAGATAACTGCAAGTCACCAACAAATGTAATGAGCTTCTGAAAATACTGTAATCCTGTCCTTTATTGCAAATACTGTCATATGCATTTCAATACCCAAGGCTCATTCGTTATCTAGTTATGTAAATATTCTCTGCATGACAACAATGAAAAGGCTTTCAATGTTGGTAATTCTTTAACCGTATGCTTATTAAAGCTTACTTGCATTTTACAATCTTCGACAAGCTTAGCTGATGGTCATTAAAGCATTGCTACTTAAACACAGAGCAACAGGGCACTGTGACAGCAT
Source organism: Protopterus annectens (assembly GCF_019279795.1). Lineage (NCBI taxonomy): Eukaryota > Metazoa > Chordata > Ceratodontiformes > Protopteridae > Protopterus > Protopterus annectens. The sequence goes on from NC_056728.1 coordinate 1,849,383,386, forward strand.
GCATTTCCTGAATAATAAGAAGCCTAAATCAACAGTATAAAAATATGACAGAATACCAGAACATTCTGCAAAATCAAGGACAGATGAAAAGCCATGGTCATACTTGTGGTCTACCTTGGATGGGGGAATACCCTGCACACTTACACTGCATAACTGCTCATTGCCTTGCTTGGACACATCCAGAGCTACTACAATGGGGAGTGGCATGCAACAAGTAGGTCACAGTTTGAAATGTCTCTGGCTGATGGTGATGGTCGGACACTCATACCTCAACCTCAGAGCAAGAAATCTGGACAAAGCCATACATAGAAGTGGGGCAAAGGCCCAAAAATAAAGACAAATTTTAAGTATTGCTCTTATAAACTTAGAAAGATAATAGAATAGTAGTAGGTCTTGCATTAGTATGAATTTTTGAAGGGTATGAAATCTGAAACTCAAGTGTCTGCCATAATTTGCTACTAATTTGCCAGAAAACCACAATTTTATGAAAAAAAGACCAAATATCTTATTCAAAAATATAAAATTGCCACACAATACAGCTGGGAATCTGTCAAAGAAGAGACACCTTTTTAGAATTAGTACTATTAACTAGAGTAGCTAAGAAAATAAGAGCATCTAAATGCATTTCTGAAATAAAAATAATCTATAACTCTTATCATTACAGTTATTTATAATTGTAAACCCTCCACGTTTTCTTCCAAAATTGCCATTTTGCAGATGGATTATTAAGGGGAGAGCAACATTTTGAGCCAAAATTGGAGACAGTTGAGAGGTTTGGATATTTCTAATTCTATAAAGCGATTTATTTGCATGTACCTCTAAACCTCTTAATGCAGGAAATCTGGATATGGTCAAATATATTGGGGGAACATACAAACAGTACTAAAAAGACAGTTGATAGATTAACAGGTCTTGCTTTAGCATGCATTTTTCTGAAGGTTATGACGTCTGAAACTCAATGTCTGTCATTAGTGACTTCATTCCTAAATGATTTGGCAGAAAACCACAAATTTTATGAGGAACAAACCAACAATAAGAAGCAAAAATCTATTCAGTCTGCAAAAGTCTGGACAGTTGAGAGGTATAGTTCAGCCGGGGCTATCTGAGTTTGCTGCCCTTCCCCCCCTCACAAAATCATGATCGAATGGAGCGTCCCCCCTGCAGCCATTCCAATGTCCCATTCCTTGGTTATTTTGCCCCATTTGCCATAAACACTGTAATGTGCATACTGTTTTACTTCTGCAATGATATGGATTTCATTTGAAAGTTTTATTTTCTATTTTACAGCATAAACCCTAATAGATATCTACTAAACAAAGCAATGCAGTCTCACAATGAAAATAGACTTAGCATTAAAACTTCTCTGCCCTTGAAACTCACATTCATTGAAACAGCATTGAAACCCACATTCAAAGAAAATACATTTTGCCAGTGGCAGATAAAGATTAATTTTGGGCTGTTTTCAAATCATAGGCCCCTTGAACATGAAACATCCACATGCTCTTTGATACACCTTCCTGACTATTAAATTATATTCCTTGTACAATACAGTATAGTTGAACTGCCCAATTCAGAACATTTCCATCATAAAAGTCTACTCAAACTTCAACAGTCCACCAGTATCAGTAAATATGCACAATCTCTAAAGAAGTAAAAGCCATCTAAATAATTCCACATTAAAGAAATCTGTTAACTAATGAAGAGGTTACTGCTAGCAAACAACTTTATATGTCATTGTTTCATCTACAAATAAAGTGCCTGTTGCCCTTGAGGAATAAATTGCTTATGTTGCATTAAAAAAATTATAATGCTAGTAATATTGCAATAGGGAATGGATGGCAGACTGATAACAGGTTCATCATTACTAGGTATCTTTGCCAAAGAGGACTGCAGCATCTCTCCCTTTTAAAACAGAGTACAGTATCAGCAATAGATCTACCTATGGTGGGAATAGAACCCACAGTCTTCTGCATCAAGATGCCAGTAAATTACCTATTGTGCTATTTACAATGCAAGCAAACTTGACATAAGCAGCACTAAACTTTTGTTCCCCTGCACCTCTCAGCTTCTTGTAAAATCTAGTTGACACTCAGCTGTATCTCTGAACTTTGCAGCACAAGAAATTTGGACAAAGCCAAATTTGGGGGGGGGGGGCAAAAGCCGAAAAAACAGGGATACATTTTAAACATTGCTTGTATAATGTTGGAAAGTTGCTAGAATAAAATGCTATGTTACCACCATACATTTCATTGCCAAGTATTGAACCCAGGTCCCTGTGCAAAACAGCCAGAACAACATACCACTATGCCAAATCTATTTTTATGAAAGAAAGGAAGACTGAAACTTAAATGGCTACCATTTAGTGAATTCATTTCTCACCATAGCTGTCAACATCTTAGCACAAAACACCTGAACAAAGCCAATAATGAGGGAATACAGCCCCCAAACATATTCAGTGAGTTCAGTTATCACCATAGCTCTCAACCTTGGCACAAAAAACCTGGACAAAGCTAATAATGGGGGAATACAGTCCAAAAAATAGGGACAAATATCCAGTGAGGACACCAGAGCAAACCCACACAAACACAGGGAAGACATGCAGACTCTACACAGAAGGCAACCCAGCCAAGAATCAAACCAGACAACCCATAGCTGTCAGGCAACACTGCTACCACTGCACTCTTCTGCGCATGTTTTAGAAATGGTGGTGGGTAGGGAATTCAGGCTCTTGTCACTTGGGCCCAAGGTACAGGGTTCAAGCCTTATTCTCTACCCACCACCATGAAGCAACTGGGGCATTTCACACACACATTCTCCAGAATGGCCATGTGATCCTGTTTCCTCAATCTCCATACACTGATCCTGTACTCAGTCCTCCATACTGGTGTGATCCTGCAGCTCTAGCCTGTGCATACTGGTCTGATGTGAGGAGGCTGGAGCCTCCTGCTATTGGTCCAGACTGCAATCTGATGACCTTCTGGGTTGGAAAGGTGGAGTTTACTCCCTTCCCTATCTGAACTGCCTAACTGAGCAGTCTGGAGCTCAGGAATGCCTGAGCATGCGTGCTTGGAGTTCTGGTAACACAGCCGCCAGGAACTAAGCATGCATGCGTGGGGTCCAAGATATTTTTTTATTTTTTTATGTTCTACGGGGACTGGGGACTTTATTTTATGCACAGGTGGGGTACCATTTTACAGGTGGGAGGACCGCAGTCCTATAGCATGAGCCTCCCCTGAACATACTACAGACATTACAGGTTAATCAGAAATAACTACGGATATATTTTCATTCTGTTCATATCTATATTCACTGGGGCTGTTTTCTTTTTATCCATACAACTGCAGATGAGAACTTATGTTACAGGCAGATTGTAATGCAGACAATTTACAATTAAAATAAAAAGACTAGCAACATGTATAAGTTGATTTATACAGATTATTGATAACATAGCTATGTGATAATAGCAATCTATTCCACTACAACAATGCCAGCAGATGACAACTTACCTTTGAAGTGAGCTGTACATCAGCTAAACCTTAAAGTGAGTTAAGCTACATGCTCACAGCTTTTAAGTACCATTTGTACCTTATAAACGTAATGAGGTTCATTAACATTCAGTGTTTTGGAATCCCATTTGGGAATGGTCCACATAAGTTCTTGAAATCTGTCACTTTAAACAATAGCTGAATGTAATTTTAAGGCACTCAGCACAACTATTCTACAGGTGTCATTAATGGGAATATCTGTAACATGCATCTGAAGCCCTCCAATAGTTTGCTACCATCTTATATGTGCCAGCTTTAAAATGTGATACTGAGACATCTACTACTCACACCATGCTAACTGCAAACTGAGTGGCACCACGGTTAGCATTTTTTTCAAGGCATTTTTGTATCACTGTCAAAAGAAATATTGATGATTTTGACTGAGAGGTAGCTTTGGCATATCCCATAACTGAACTGGACTAAGGAGGAGACCCCCCCCCCCAGATGGACATGAGCAGAGAATGAGACCATGCCTCAGGAACTTCATGATGATCAATATCTGCAACTGGATTGTGAGGGAGCACCACAGATGACTTGGGATCTTCTGGGTTGGCAAGCGAGTCTACCACCACTATGATTACCTACATCAGAGGGGCACAGAAGATCTTCACAGGAGAAATAAAGAGGTGTGATGCCAACCAGTAAATGCTTACACTAGGTTGTATAATCCACACCTTAATACCTTCATTTATGTATTTGGTAAGCATATCTGTTTCTAAGACTGTTTCAAGTATATATTACAGTTATTGGTAGTAAAATTACCATTAGCATTTTATAGCTTCATAGGTGTTTACCAGGCTAATGACCACAAGGACCTTTTTAAGCCTAGCCATGCATCGTAAATCTCTGACATGTTCCGATACCCTTGATAAGTCTAAGTATGGGCCTGGGAGATGAACCATTTACAGTATACCTGTGTCCATTAGAGACGTAGGTGCCAAACCAGGGATGAATTTTCATTTCCCATCCAATTGCCCACGTTGCACTTGAACTGGGTTAGGGAGGAGCTCTGCTTCACATGGATGGAGAGCCTGCCCAAAGATGGGGTAGTCTCTGGGATACAAACCTATCCCTCCAGCAGGTCTTGTTTATATCACAGGCAAGGTTTAAGTATTTAGAATGGATAATTCTGGTGCTGTTTTTTTTGTGGATATGCAGGAGGTCCATCAGAGTGGGGTCTGAAAATGCCCTGTATGCCAAGCATAACTCTCCCCTCAATAGCCTGTAGGAGACAGAATACAAGGATAGGGCCTTGAGGCAGTCTGCATAGAACATTTTACTTATGCCCTGTATTCTTGTAGTGAGGAACCTCTGTGGATGTTCTAATTGTTCGATATGCCTGGTTAGGTACATACCAAAGGGAGCGTTATACTCAATAACAGGTCTGATGAATGCTGAATACAGTGAAACAATGACTTTTCTTGGACTTAAGATGCCATACCTTTGTTTATAAGTTGTGCAACATAGAATGATTTCCTCACCATTCTAGACATGTGATGGTCAAAGGCTAGATTACAATATATGTGTGTCCCTAAGTCTCTGACTACTGGGTCAACTCTAAGGGGTGTGTTGTCAATATGATAGTTACCAGGGATGGCTATCTTCCCAAAGAATACTATTATGCATTGTTTGCAATTTAGTTTTAGTCCATGGCTCTGACACCAAGTTGTCGTCTGTGTCAGCCCCTCCTGGAGAATATTTGTGTCAGTATGAGATTCAATGATAGCTCCTAATTTGCTATCATCTCCAAATTTAGTCAACCAGAGACCACTGACATTGGCCTTGACTTCTGAGAAGTAAATTCCAAAAAGGAGCGTCCAAGGACTGATCCCTGAGGGACTCTACTTGTGACTGGCCTCTTTGTAGAGGTGGACTTCCCATTCTAACTTCCTGGGTCCTGTCTGTAAGCCAGTTGGCTATCCACCAGGTGACATATAGGTTTGTATCTAACCTCTTAAGTTTGCCAACAATGCCTGAGTGGGATATTGTGTAAAATGCTTTGGCCAGGTCATGGTAGGCAGTGTGAAATATTTTGCCCTCATCCATTGCTTTGGTGACCTTCTCAAAGAAGTCCACCAGGTTGAGTAGGCATGATCTGCCCTTGACGAAACCAAACTGGGTCGGGTCTAGTGTCTGGTGGTTTACTATTCCTCTGTTGATCATCTCCATGATGATTCTTTCCATGGCTTTACTTCTAAGACTAGTGAGACTTATGGGTCTGTAGTTTCCAGGGTCTGTAGATGGCCCAGCTTTGTGCAGTGGGATGACTGTTGCCTTTTTCCATTCATGATGCATAAAGCTTGTTTGGAGGCTACAGTTAAATAGTAAATTCCAGTGGCCCTAATGCGTCATATTTAATGCTATTTAGAAGGCATCCTGGGATATTGTCTGGGCCCATTGATGCAGTGTTCTTGGTCTTAGAGAGACCATTAAAGACCTGTTCTGTAGTGATAGTAGGGGGAGTTATATTTGATATTTCCTGAGGGGAGGTTGAGGGGGGAGGGGGATAAAGTTGGGGCTGAATTTATCAGCCAGGAGGTTGGCTATATCTTCTGGCTCAGAATATGTGGCTCGATTTACAATGACCTCTACACACAATTGTGCATTGCCTTTGATGTTGTGGACATAGCTAAAAGAATACTTTGAGGTTGTCTTTGGCCTGGGAGGCCAAACGTACTTCATATTTGGCTCTGGTAGACTTTATTTCTTAACTGAGTTGTTTGTTTAGTGTGATGAGAGTGCTTTTATCCTGATGGGTGCTGCACTTCCTAATTTTTGCCATAATTTTCTTCCGCCTGTTGTACAGCCTATTGATTTTGTGATTCCACCAGGGTGACTTGTTTTTTGAGTTATTTCTGTGCTTCTTCCTGGTGGGTACAGCTGCCTCTATGTAGCTATTAACATGCTTGTACAGGGTTTCTGTAACCAGTTCTGCATAAGCAGCAGTGTTTTCAGGGTTTATGGGGGCTTGACATTTTGCCAGGTTCTCACTTAATAGCAGGAGGTTAGCTCTAGAATAGTTCCTGAATATTCCTGGTTTAGCTGGGGGGTACAGGTTTTATTTTTACTTCAAAGGAGACCGTTTTGTGGTCTGACCTTACCAAAGAAGGCATTACAGTAGGGGGTGTGCACCAAGCTGGTAATGGAGACAGTAGGAAAGTTCATATCCATGGCAACAGACCATTTTTTATTGATTAGACAGTTGGAGAGAGAATATCAATCACTGTCAGGAGCATCCAGTTTGCAACTATGTGGACAGTGCTTGTCACTGCAAACTAGCTGTCCTGTGTGCAACTAGGTATTGGAGAAATTTCAATTGTGCTTTTACAGGAATGCTACTCAAGGTGGCCGTGTCTGTAAAGAGCACTGCCAAACACTTGAGTGGAAACTCATACATAGAACCTGAACATTTAAGGATGAAGTATTCAGGCAGATATTCTGAAGTTAGAAACAAATCAAGCAGTACTTACTGAAAACAAAGAATTAGCTTGTCAAGAATGATAAAAGGAGGGGAGTCACATGAATGGCTACTGCCTGGCTAATACTAATGCTGGTCTCACCACAACTTCACTCTGTTGGGATACAATGCTCCTTTGTTTCTTATCTCACCAGAAGCAAAATGTTGACACGAATCCCAAGAAGAGAAGCAGGCCACAGCCTGTTTGGTGATCCACAGTGTTGTCCCAGATGATGCAAGGGTCTGTAGGCTTGCAGCCTTTTTCTGGTAGATGCCTTGAATAGCAACCAGACCAATCAGGAATGTTAAGCACAGACACTCATTCTCCATCCAAAAGCAGTCAAGAATGCACTCTGCTCCTTTTTTCACCAGGACCAGGATATAAGTACATATTCCAAGCTGTCACTTATAAAGCAGTTATTTGGCTTTCTGATGATCAGCAGTCTCCAGGAAACAATGTCCCTGTACTCCTTCTCTCACAGGAGAAAACAGAAGCACTAATCCCAAGATGACTACTAATAGGCAGAATGTGGGCTATCCAGTAACTGGTGGTCTTTCAATAGATGTTTAAAAGTAAGATGAAAAAATGATTTATCCTAAACACTACAGTGTGCACTAAGCAGTTAAATATGAAAGTGGGTAACTTAAGTTTTAGCTGTTTAACTGGAGAGTCACTATTTTTAAAAGAGCAAGATAGATTGAAAGGAGGTGGGCATGTTTGTATTCTGGCACTATGAAATACAGTGGGATGGACAATACATTTAAATAATTGAAGGGGAGTGATTTCACAAAATGATCATTTTGTGCTTACTCACACCAGCCAGTGAAGGAGAGAGGGAAGGCGATATATGGTCAAATATACCTAAGGGGCATGCAACTAGAAAGACAGTGGTGTTTAAGAAGACAACAGTAACAGGGCGGGAGGCTTGGAAAAAATTCTGTCTGACTCACAAGAGACAGAGCTGTGGTCTCTTGTCAAGTTTTAATAGACAATTAAAAACTGATTACAAGTAAAACACAGTTTAAAGAAAACAAATCACAGTATACAAAATAGAAAAAGGCAATAAAGTAATACAAAATACAAGAAATCAAAAGCAAACTAACCTTTCCCTCAAGCAAGCTGTGGCAGAGTCTGTGTGAGCTTTTCCAGTAAAGCTGATGCATTCTGAGGTGAAGTGCAACTAAACTGGGCCCATGTACTCATTTGGAAGGATCTTTGAATATGACTGTACATTCATATGGACTTCACACAACAGTTATGGATTTTCCATAAATTCTGCTTTTATAATCAGCAATGAATTGTTATGTCACTTAGCTTAATTAGTTAAGCAATATGGCAAAGTGACTGCTGATCTCCTGTTTGTGGGTTTAAATCCCATTGTAGCCTATTTTTGAAAATATTGGCAGCTATTTAGGTACAATTACACATCACATATAAAAGACCTATGGCTGTTTGGCAACTTACACAGTACAGATTTTTACACAGCTAGCATGGCCTTGGTTCATTGACACCTATAGCACTTAGGTTGTGGGCAACTACGCATTTCTCCATTATTCACAATTTTTTTAGAATCATCACACAGTATACTTTTGCATGTGTGAATGCTGAATTAGCTCAACATTATTGTAATATCAATATTTGTTCTAATCACTTTCATGAATATAAGACCAATGCAGGTCTGGATGGCTGAAATATGTTGGAGTTTTTAAACAAAATGCAAGTACAGGAAGTGTAGAACTGTAATGTGTACTCTGTCTTATTCTGTAGCTGTAGTGAGGACATGCTATTGATTCACACTGTTGTGCACTAATGCCATTAATGGCTTCTTTACTTTCAAAAGTACCTTCTGATATTTATTTTTGCAAACTATGACAGTTAAACTCAGTATGCTGACACATACTAATATTATAAGGCAAATAAATGTGTATTGTGTCATTATTCAATAAATTTTTACAACATTAAATGAAGTGTGGTGTTTATTAGCTCAAACGGTTAAACAATAAACCAATATGAATGTTTCATGAGTACATGTGGGATCGCATTTCAGTGCAGACTGTTTTGAGTGATATTTTGCAAGTTCTGTATTTCCTATTTATCAAGGGATATGGGTGATGTATACTTTGTTAGTAAGTTATGCAGTACAGTTTTTTACACATCTAGCATTTCCATAGTGCATTGACTCTGCTAGTGCTTAGGGTGCTGATGACTATGGATATCTCTTATCTGCAAAGTTTCTAGAAAATCATACTTCTACTGATAAAGTTGTGTGCATAAATCCCGGGTAACACATACATTACCTATACATTTTGAATTATACAATATTATGTTATAATCCATTATTTTTAATATTGGTTGCCATCCTACCAAAATTACATGTTTATGTATTAAATACCACACATAAGCAGTAGTTACTTTAATGTATAGCTATATGTTTCAAATTATGACACTTTGAACTCTGAAGTGTTATAGCTGTTTGTTATTGCTGTAAGCAATGTGCTAATATGCACTCACAAGTGCATATTTTTTGTTTCAATGCACAACACATGGCAGCACTTTTACTGTTCTTTTATTTAACATTTAATTTAGAAAAAAAATTCACATATTATTGTGTTTAATTCTTCCCTGCATATTCATATAATTGAGTTTTTTTAACTTCCATCACTCCATGTAATCACAGTCAAGATGGATTAACTAGGCAGGTAGGACTGACGTTTGTAGGGCAAACATACAAGAGAGTTATAGATTTGAATCAGAGTTCCTCCAGTTTGTCTACATGAATTCTCATCTGTACACAGTATTGAGAGTGACACAGCAATAACTGAATATGATACTGTGTTTCATGTCAAGCTTAGACGAGATGTAATTGTGAAGATATATGAAAGCTGCCAGCCTAGCTAGATAGAATTTTTTAGATCATTCTATGTCATTGTAAATGTGAATATAATCCACAGGCTTGTCCTCTTAAATGTAAGAAAACTGTGTTAAATGTTGAACTTCAAAAATGTAACCACAGTGCACTGTGCTGGAAGAAATCTGATAAGTCAACCATCGTACGACTGTTTGATCTCAAAGCTCGGTGACATAATGTCTGGACTGAGGAATCCCTTCTACTGTTTTGAGACCAGAGTTAATAGCTAGATTTTACATATATAATGTATTTTATTGCTGTAGTTTCATGGCTAGGTGCAAGATCAAAGAAATGTTACAACTCTGAGCTTCTGTTAGCCTGGGAACCAGAAGAATGATGTAAACTAAAATGAGTCAACAATGATGTATTATTTTTAAGACTTTTGGATTTTGTCTGAAGAACACCACTCACCAGTACTCTTGCCTTAGCTCTATATGTAAGTTTATTTAGAACTGTGATTGCTCTTAGATAGGTATTTAGTCAGATTTAGTCTAGCTGTTTTCGGTATTTATGTCAGACTATTCTACAGTATTATTTTAAGCATTTTCCTGTGATTTCTGAACTCTTGACTAGCACCGTGTTGAACTGAGGAGATTTTTCTTGTGTTTGTATTATTTATTATTAAATAATTTTAAACCTCTCAACTGTGGTTGTTTTGTGTAGAGATAATTTAAGCTTTAGAGTACATTGCATGTATATAGTGATACTGCAGAAAGCCTCTCCAAATAAGCCTTAGTATTTGTCACACTTACTAATTGGATAATAATATTGCACAGTAATAATTGGACACCTTTTGGCAAAGGCCTTTTTAGTAGCTGATAAGACTAGTTGGTGGCAGTGATTACTATGTTATAGCCTGGCAGGAGGGAGCATAGCTGGAGAACCTGTGGCAGACTTCCTCAGGAGTGTCTGTGTGTTTGTATATAAACCAAATCTCAAAGTGTATGTGCGTTAGCTACTTGGGAAGGGACACGAAGCACTGGTTGGACAGAGGTCACTGGAGGTTTTGGCTTGACTACTCAACTGAGATCTGTACCCTACAGCTGTGCCAGTGGGGAGTCTTATTGGGGATCTGGAGAGAAAGGGAGAAACCAGCCCCAGACTGACTGTGATCTCTGTGTGCACTTAAAGGAAATTGTACTTTACTGTGTATTTGTTATCCTTCCCAATCACTGGTGTTAGTGGTGGGGACTGAGGTGCCTTGATTACTTGGCCAGTGCATGTGTCACATATTAATTGGTTGGCAGTGGTGGGATATCCACACCACATATTAATTGGTTGGCAATTGGCTTCTAGTGGTGTGGATAGGGAATTTTGGTAGCATGTTTACTGTGATCACTGAAGGTGTTTTTGTACTCTAAATCAGCCATGCAGTGAATATTCAGAGTTCAGATCACAAGTGTTTTATTTCTTTTGTTAGCTTAGTCGGTCAGGGAGAGCAGGTGAGTATGTCAGCAGAGGAGTATGGCAAGCTGACAAGGACCCAGTTGGCTGAGATGTGCCAGGCTAAGGGACTGATGCATGGAAACCTGACTAAGATAGACATGATTGCAGCTTTGGTCACAGTTGCATCAGAAAACAGCAAGCAGGAGGATGATCAGACTGGCCATGGAGGTGTACAGCACTCAGAGAATGGACAGCTCAACCTTTCTGCAGAGGATTTAAACATCCATCTGGAGCTAGAGAGACTTGAGTTGGAGGCCAGGCATTTAGAAACAGAAGCAGCAGAACTGAGATGTCTACAGACTGAGGAGAATAAGAAACTGTTATGCCTGGAAGCTGAGGAGAAGGACCAAAAGGAGATGCTGACTCTTCTCCAGGGTCATGGAGGTAATGAGAAAGGGAGTAACTGGACTCAGAAGCACAAAAGTTCAGTAAATTTCTTCCACAGTTTACAGAGGTGGATAATTTTGATAGTTTCATTCATATGTTTGAGAGGGTATGTAACAGTATGATGTTGACCAAAGGGTCGGGGTACCGTTCCTGATCCCCTTACTCCATGATAAAGCTGTAAATGTACTTTCCAAATTATCTGATGTTGACTGTTTTAACTATAATGTTATAAAGAAATGTTTGTTAGAATTTTTTAAGCCAACACTGGAAACTTATATAAAAAAGTTTTTGTGAGCATAGATGTAAGGCAGATGAAAGTGTGTGTGAATATGTTGCTGAACGGAGCACTTATTTTCATAGGTGGGTGAGTGGATGTCAGGTCACCACTTTTGAAGGGCTGGCAGACATTTTGGTGAGGGAACAAGCCCTTTTTCACTTTGCCTGAGGACATGAAGATCTGGTTAACTGATAAACAATGTGCTACTTCAGATGAGTTGCGGAAGAAGGGAGACCTATACCTAGCAAGCAGGGCATCACTGTACAAGAAAGGGACACCCAGTGCTGCTTGTGGGTCTAAAGGAACCCATGGTGGGCAGCCCAGGCTGCCCCAACAGAATCTTCCAGTAGCAAGTTAAGCCATTAGTCCAGGTACATGTCCAGGGCCTAGGGTTAAATGTTTTTAATGCAACCAGTGGGGCAATGTGGCATATAGATGTCCATGGAGGTAAGGTGATGAACAAAAGTTGAGAGAACCTTTAAGTGGGAAAGACAAAATGCCAACAGTAGGTTGTCTTGAGACAACAAGGGTACTAAACTATCATGCTGCAGATATCCTGATAGGGAAGGATTTTGATGAGACAGTACTATGTGTTAATGCAGTTACATGCAGTCAGGCTTCAAGACAAGAATGTGAGTCTGGTAGCCTGGGGAGACTCAGTCAGATTGCATACTTGCAGCCAGAAATAGTGAGGTGGTTACTTCAGGGAGGGTGCTACTCTGTAGCAGTGAGCCACAGCTGCTTGTGGGTGCTGATATTCCCTTGGACAGAGTGACTGCAAAGGTAGAGGTGAGTAGTAGTACCCAGGCTGACAGTGAAGCACCACTGTCAGAGGATGCCAGACTTCCTTTGGAAGGGAGCTGAGAAGGGTTAGAAAGAGATAGTTGAGACAGGCTCAGCTCTCAGATCCTATATTGCAAGGCCTGCTGCAGGTAGCCAGTGAGGCTCCTGATTCTCAAGGGAAGGGGGATCTGTATACTGGGACTAAGGGTTACTGTATGGAGAGTGGACTCCTGAGGGAGGGCTAGAAGGTGAGAAAATACAGAAATTGGTAGTACCTAGAGCCTACTGTCTTGTGCGTCTATCCATAGCCAATGACATTCCCTTTGCAGGTCATATTGGCATAAAATGTACAGACAGACATATTATGCAGAACTTCTATTGGCCTGAAATTTCCAGAGATGTTAACAGGGTACAGCAGGACCTGTGAGCAGTGACAAAAGGTAGGCAAGGCAGGAGACAAGGTGAGAACTCCTTTTATGCCTTTGTCTGTGATTGAGAAGCCATTTCAGATGATAGCTATGGATATTGTGGGGCCTTTGAGTACTCCACGTTCCACAGGGAAAAAGTATATCCTAGTGGTAGTAGATTATGCTACAAGATACTCTGAGGCAGTGGCTCTGTCCTCCACTGAGGCAGAAAAGGTGGCAAATGCTTTGTTAGAGATTTTCAGCAGGGTAGGTTTCCCCCAAAAAAGTACTGACTAACAGAGGTGCCAATGTCATGTCAACCCTGCTGGCTTGTCTGTGGAAGTACTATAAGGTGAAGTACCTGAAGGCCACCCCCTACCATCCCCAGACTAATGGTCTTGTTGAGAGGTTAAACTCTACAATCAAGTCCATGCTATGGGCATTTGCAGACCAGTTTAAGAGGGAGTGGGACAGATATTTGCCCCATATGTTTTCTTACAGAGAGATTCCCCAGAAATTCACAGGTTGTTCACCCTTTGAGTTGCTTTATGGGCATAGGGTGAGGGGACCTCTAGATTTAATTTGAGATGAGTGGGTAGGTGAGTGTGAATCTCACAAGGAGTCTGTTGTGGCATATGTCCTAAACCCCAGGATAAGGCTTAGGGAACTCATGGGCTTGGCCAGGAGAACCTGGCAGAAGCCCAACAACAGAAAAAGGTCTGATATGACAGGAATGCTCGAGCTAGAGATTATGTTGCAGGGCAGCAGGTAATGGTTCTCACTCCTGTCAGACACAACAAGCTGCAAGCAGCTTGTGAGGGTCCCTACTAGGTGGTAAGAAAAGTAAGTGATGTTACCTACATGGTAGAACTGCTAGGCAGAAGGCAGGGGTACAAATTGTACCATGTTAACATGACGAAACCTTACTATGATAGGGAGACCCTTGTGTTGAGTATTTGCAGTGGATTGCAGGAGGAGTTTGAGGGAGATCTGGTGACTGATCTCCTCAATGAGGCTCGGGCTGACACCTCAGTGGAAGGGGTAGCAGTGTCCCAGCAGCTATCTCCTACCCAGGTTCGAGAAATCCGAGTAGTGTTACAGGAGTTTGGGGACATGTTCACTGGGAAACCAGGGTGCACCCACCTGGTGCAACACCAGGTGGATACAGGACCCCAAAGGCCTATTAGGCAGCCCCCTTATAGGGTGCATGAGAGACTCAAATAGACTCTGAGGGAGGAGATACAGGAGATGTTGGAACTAGGGGTAATTCAAGAGTCCAACAGTCCTTGGGCCACCCCTAAGGTGCTGGTGCCAAAGAAGGATAGCAGCACCAGGTTCTGTGTGGACTACAGGAAATTAAATAGTCAGACAGAGTCAGATGCTTACCCCATGCCTAGGACAGATGAGGCCCTAGAGCAGCTGCGTGGGGCTAAGTATCTTACAACCATTGATCTTACCAAGGGTTACTGCCAGCTGTCCTTGACTCCCATTGCTAGAGAGAGAGATCAGCCTTTATGACTCCTTTTGGCTTGTATGAGTTCACAAAGATGTCCTTTGGGATGAAGAATGCTGCAGCGACTTTCCAGAAGCTGGTGAATAATATCCTAGCAGGAGCAGGAGGGTTTGCCCTTGCTTACCTAGGTGATATTGCCATCTACAGCTACTCCTGTCAAGAGCACCTTCAGTATTTCAGGGAGGTGCTGGGCAGACTACAGAGGACAGGGTTGACCAGTAAGCCCAGCAAATGTCAGATGGGTATAGCAGAGGTCTCCTACCTAGGACATAGAATGGCGAGTGGTAAGATCAGGCCAGAACCTGCCAAAGTAGAAGCCATTCAGGCATGGCCTGCACCTGTTACCAAAAAGCAGGTGAGGGCTTTCATAGGGACACCAGGGTACTACAGAAAGTTTGTCCCCAATTATAATACCATAGCTGCTCACCTCACAGACCTGACAAGGAAGAACATGTCAGTTAAGGTAGTGTCGACCATAGCATGTGAGCAGGCATTCCAGAAGCTTAAAAAAGCTTTGGGAGGACCCCCTGTGTTAGCCAGTCCAGATTACAGGAAATAATTTGTTGTGCAGGTGGATGCTTGAACCATGGGGTGGGAGCTGTACTTAGCCAGATTTCTTCAGAGGGAGAAAAGCACCCAATGGTTTATCTCAGTCGTAGGCTCCAACCCAGGGAGGAATGCTATGCAGCTGTAGAAAAGGAATGTCTAGCCATAGTGTGAGCACTGCAGAGACTTCAGCCTTATCTGTATGGAATAAAATTCACTGTAGTTACATATCACAATCCCCTAACATGGTTACACTGAGCCAGCCAGCAAAATGCCAAGTTGCTAAGATGGAGCCTAGGGTTGCAAGCATATGATATGTCAGTGCAGCACCGCAGTGGGATTAGCAACATCAACACAGATGGGCTCTCAAGACAAGGAATAGGGTAAGGTTTATTCAGATAGACCTAACCCTCTAAAGCAATGTTTCTCAAGGGTCACTTGAAAAACTATGTCATTGCAAATATGAATATAATCCACAGACTTGTCCTCTTAAATGTAAGAAAACTGTTTCAAATTTTGAACTTCAAAAATGTAACCACAGTGCACTCTGCTGGAAGAAAGCTGACAAATCAAGCATTGTATGACTGTTGGATCTCAAAGCTTGGAGACATAATGTCTGGATTGAGGAATCCCATCTATTGCTTTGAGACCAGAGTTAATTGCTAGATTTTACATACATAATGTCTTTTATTGCTGTAGTTTCCTGGCTAGGTGCAAGATCAAAGAATGTTAAAACTCTGAGTTTCTGCTAGCCTGGGTACCAGAGAAGAATGATGTAATCTAAAATGAGTCAGCAGTGATGTATTATTTTAAGAGTTTCTCAGAGGGATTTTGTCTGAAGAACACCACTCACCAGTACTCTGCCTTTGCTCTATATGTAAGTTTATTTAGAACTGTGATTGCTCTTAGATAGGAATCTAGTCAGATTTAGTGTAGCTGTTTTCTATACTTATTTATGTCAGGCTATTCTACAGTATTATTTTAAGCATTCTCCTGTGATCTCTGAACTCTTGACCAGCACTGTGTTGAATTGAAAAGATTTGTCTTGTGTTTTTATATTTAGTATTAAATATTTTTAAACATTTCAACTGTGGATGTTTTGTGTAGAGATAATTTAAGCTCTAGAGTATTTGCATGTATTTGATGATACTGTACAAAGCCACTCCAATAAGCCTTGCTGTTCGTCCACTTACTATTTGGATAATAATATTGCACAGTATAAATTGGACACCCCTTGGTAAGGGCCTTTTTAGTAGCTAATAAGAGTAGTTGGTGGCAGTGATTACTACCTTACAGCCTGGCAGGAGGGGGCATAGTTGGAGAATCTGTGGCAGCTTTCCCCAGGAGTGTGTGTGTGTTTGTATATAAACCAAATCTCAAAGTGTGTGTGTGTGTGTGTGTGTGTGTGTGTGTATGTGTGTGTGTGTGTGTGTGTGTGTGTGTGTGTGTGTCAGCTACTTGGGCAGGGACATGAAACACTGGTTGAACAGAGAGGCCACTGGAGGTTTTGGCTTGACTTCTCGGCTGAGATCTGTACCCTACAGCTGTGCCATTAGGGTTTCTAATTGGGGATCTGGAGAGAAAGGGAGAAACCATCCCCAGACCGACTGTGATCTCTGTGTGCTCTTAAGGGAAATTGTACTTTACTGTCTGTGTATTTGTCATCCTTCCCAAAGTGGATGCCCCTCACTGGTGTTAGTGGTGTGGATTGAGGCTTCTTGATTACTGGGCCAGTGCACGGTTGTCACAGTAATACTTATTGTTTTGTTGTTATACATAGCGATCATTATATATTCAACTGACACAATCCTTTCATTGCATTAATATGTCCTATTTTCCTGTTTGCACTTTTTAAAAGCCATGCCCAAAATATTTCTTTGTGCATAGAGCATATGCACAGGCTTAAGCAGCAGCAGAGAAAGAAGTATGTGTTATCACTGTCAACATTTATTCCCCGAAAGATTCATAACATATTTAAAACTGCAGGTTTAAATGTGTATTATTTGGACCTTCAGGCATGCTAATGCCAGGCTATGCACAATACTTCTGCAAGATAAGTGTAATAGTCAGTGATTTATTGTAACAGTATAAATTTAAGTTATATGATGACTTTGTATTTATCAACAGGATGTTTTGTTGATGCAACCTAAATGATAGCCATCAGTATGTAACTGTCATAGTGTTTCTAGCTGAAATGTTGGACATGGGTTGCATGTACTGTTGTTGCTGTTTAAATAACAGGTGGTGGTAGTCACTATTTGATTATTAAATGGATGTCTGCTTTTTCAACATCCTGAATACTGTTGGCAGACATTTGCTGGCATGTACTTGTGTTCCACATGACTTGGAGTGTTGTGTAACTGCCCTGTGAGGGTTTGTGTAACATAATATTGCATGCCATTTACTATCATTGTTGTACCACAAGCCCATCGTGTTTTTTCTATTATGTCTTGCTACTTAGTATAATCATGATCACCAATTACATTGTTTTAATTGTGCAGGCAGATATATAAGCATAATGCAAATGTAGATAGTGATAGTAATGCATTTGTTGAGGGACAGTGATGTGTGTGCTATACACAAAAATTATAGATGTTACATTCTGTCACCGTGCTTTTGATTGATTTTCCTACGTTTTTCTATTCCATTTCAATTATATGATGTTGTGATGTCACCCATTAAACATGCTGCATTCTTCATCTCATTTGCATATACCTTTTAGTTGTACCACTGCTTGTTCTTCTCACAATATATTTAGAAAAAAGATAATGTATTAATGGAATGTCAATGTGGCACATTACATGCACATAAAAATCTGCTATAGTGGAAAATGAAATGACATATTGAAACCTCAATATAATTGTGTGAGGCACCCATTGAGTAATGAATAGTGGTCCACTGACGTAAAGATTTTATATTGTAGTTTGTAACAAATAGTGATATAAGGCATGTATGTCAGCTGGGTTATAGTAGGTGCCATATTTCCAAAGATATGCTGTGTCACTGAACTTACAGCAGAATAAATCTTTTGGAATAAAAAAAGTGTCACTGCTGTATGCCAGAATGCCAGGGTATATTTATTTTGAGATGTAATGGTATATAAATCTGTGGGCTGTGCATATGTGTGTTTTGCATGCATACTGATAGCTGATAAATCAGTAAATGAAGAAGTAATAGCAGCATATTGTCTGATAAACTGGGTACTGCATGCTATGCAATGTACTGGATTAACATACTGACACTATCTGATGGTTAGACTGGCATTTATATGGTCTATTCATATCATCAATATATGGATATTAGATCATGGGAATGTTGCATGATTAGGACAGTGCACTCGATATTATCGGAAGTTCATGTTTTTGTTTATACAAAGTATAAATTAACATCATAGACCATATCTGCTGATAATTAAGTTGTGATGACAAATGTATTGTTTCTATGATATACCTTGAGCAAACATGTCACGAGACATGTCCTGTTTCATATGTTTTGATAATGTTAATTGCATAACACAGGGTCTATATTAGAACACCGAACATTCAAAATGTTGAGTGCTCTAATATCAACCCGTTTTCAGCGAACGCTGAAAATATCGAAGAAACAGAAAACCAATTTTTTTCCTAGGGAAAGAATTTGATTGTCCGTTTCTGTTGCTTCTGTATTTTCAGCACTGTGGTGGAAAGTTACGGGTCGGGTTCAGGTAAGTGTGCGATTGTATGGACGTGAGGGTTAGGGTGGGTTAGGTGAGTTAGGGTACGGGTAAGGTGACTGTGCGATAGTGACGGACCTTAGGGTTAGGGTTTGGGTTAAGGTAAGTGGATAGTTAGTGGTGTATGTATAGTTTAGTGTAGGGTTAGGTGTAAGAGTTTAGGTGTATGCATGTGGATTGCTGTTAGTTTGGTGTGCTTGTGTTGTGTGTATGTGTTTTGGAACAGCAAATTTTTTCCCTAGGAAAGAATTTGCTGTTCTGAATGTTCGATGTTTTAAATTTTCTATTGATAGGGTTCAATATTAGAACACTCAAAATTTTGAAAGTTCGGTGATCTAATATAGACCCCATATCACATACTCCCCAGGATTCAGGAATCCGCTTTTTCCATGCAGGAACAGTGTAGGAGCTGCTACATGGAAAATGGCCACTGAGCAATTCAGGATAGTGCCATTTTCACGTGCATGAGTGGCCATACACTGTATCAGCATGGAAAACCATGCGGCATGCAAATAACCTCATTTGCTGGTGAAAACCATGCAAATGAGGTGATTTAGCAATTCACCAAGCTGCCAGGTCTCCATGCTAGAACAGTGTCAATGCAGAAGTGTATTCGGAAAATAACTGAATACATTTCTGCAACTTTCAAAACTGAGGCATGACAGCTCTTGAAAAAGCATGTATTATGTACATTAGACATGCCAATGACCAAATATAAAGCCATTGTCATTAAAAATCGATTAATTATTATGAAAATCAAACTTTTTTTTTGGCCGATCATGGCTGTTTAAGCATAGGGCAGCGGCGTGCAAATAGGATTGTGCTGAAAATAAAAAAAAATGTGCAAACTCAATTTTAAGTTAATTCTGCATTTTGCCATTATTGTCAATGGCATGCAGAATGTAAACAATACCAGGGAGCACTGGTTGTCAAGGGGAAAGGGTCCGATTTAGTGCAGTAACTAACGACCTACACACTGAGGTATGCAAATGAGGGGAGTTATACTGAATCACATATTTCTTCAAAGTGCTAGCTTGTACCTAACTGTGTAGGTGCAGCAATACAACAGTGCAAGTCTAAGAGCTGAATGACTTCATAAGGGGGTGTGTCATGCCTGCTGTAAGCTCATTGGAGCTCTGTGGCTCATGTTTGCCTTTAGCTAAGCACAGCTAAGGAAGGGGGTGTGTCAGACGTGCCTGAACACTGTGTACATAGCCTAAACAGGTTTGCGCGCTGCGTACCGGGTTTTAAACATAAAAAAAAAAAAAAAAAAGAGGAAATGGCAGCACTGTTTACATTTCAGCACTGGGTACAGCAGTAGGAAGGCAATCAAGGATAACTGGCATAGCTGGCAGGTGGAATGTATCAGAATCCACCAATTATACATGCAGCAGCCTAGCACACTACTATAAACTATGTAAAACCTTCCAGACTGTTTTTTCCCACAAACTCTACACCATCGATGTATACTGACAGGGAATTTTTATCTGGCAAAACTAACTAAAAATGTTAGAGGCTGCTGCTGCTTTATTCCATCAATATGTGCTAGAGACTGAGGGTGGTGAGGAGGAGAATGCTGACAACCAACCCACAGTGAGGAGGAGGAAAAGAGTGTACAGACCCAGGGTAACCTACCAGGGCCTACATGAGCTGGAGATAGTAGAGCACTATAGGGTGGACAGGGACATTCTACAGCAAATCATTGAGCTGTGCCGGCCAAGCCTCACACACAGAACTAATAGAGGGGAACCCATCCCAGTGGATACCAAGGTATGTGTAGGCTTAAGAATACTAGCCACAGGTTCCTTCCAAAGACCAACTGGGGGTATCATGGGGGTCTCACAGGCATTGGCATCCAGGGTACTCCACCAGTTCCTGGATGCCATGACACCACATGCCAATGAGCACATATATTTCCCCACCACCCATGACACGTTGACCAGAAGTATGTGTCTCTTCCACCGTATAGCAGAAAACCCGGAGGTAGAACAGCCCCCCACCAGACCTACACAGACATAATACAACAGGTCTGGCAGTTGCATTTTAGTTCTGAATGGGTAAGAAGTCTGAAACTGAAATTTATGCCATTAAGATCTAACATGTATACTCTACTGATATGCCTCCTTTCTGCATGATAGGTCACAATACAATATGAAATGGAAGCCAACAGAGTAACCGAATACCAGTACAGTCACGGAAAAGTTTAAAGTCTACAGGTCATATCCTTACTGTAGGGAATGAGTACAACATTACCCCATCTCTGTATGGGAATACATACATGATGCTGTATACTGAATAGGTGTCCCATGCAGGTGTGTCCCTAGCTGTAAGCAGCAACCTGATCACATCCAGACTCATGGATCAGTATGAACAGAAAGGATTGAAAGGAACACCTCAACCACTTAGCACTGTCACCCCAGGGTAATCCACTGGCTTGCAGCCTGGGAAGGTATGAATGTCAGAATGCACTGGCTTGCTACAGATGGCCTGCAGCACTCTCAAATGGCCTATAGTCCTCTGGCTAAGTCACATGTCTCACACATAGCGCCCATGTATGGAATATCAGGGGGTCCTAACTAACAACCTAACACAGTAAACGGAAAACAAATGCAGGGACATGTTGACAATTGCTAGTAGCATGCCTCCCCATGTCCAACTGCAAGAACTGTAGACCAGGCCATAAATACTACTGTGATAAAGGCCTAACTATAAGGATACTGCTTTCATAATGTTTGGAAGAGGAGAGAATAACAGATGGGGGGTGTAGAATCATGGATATCATGGGGTGTGTGAAGTCTGAAACTCTAATGTCTGCCCATACTATCCCCTGATGCCAAACCCATGAATGAATAGCCACAAAAGTGCTTGTAAACCACAATGTGAAGGTAAACTGACCAGATATACGAGTTCTGTCTCTGGATAACCTGGGTGTATCTGTACAGCTGAGAGATATGGCCCCAGCAGGATATGGCCATGCCATTAAGTTGAGAAAAGCACAAGACAGGGATCCCCAGCCAGCATACTAACAAGGTGCTGGACCATGTATACAGAGCCAGCAGTCTATTGTCTGTAGCTACCCCTCCACAATGGCAGGAATGTGCCAGAATGTGTAGTCTATATGCCTCAGAATATTGGTCTCAGCTTCAATCATCTTGTATTTCCCTGGTAAATAACTGTGAGCAAAGAATGATAACTGTCAGTAGTTGATGACATGATACAACACAGTGCAAAACAGTACATATGTCAGAAATTCTATGCTACAACCAACTATGTTATACAAGCAGCACAGACAGCAATAGATGCAGTATCCTCTGAATGTTACGCTCATTGTGTCTTCATATTGGCAACCTATCTACAGATATCCTGCAGAAACAGGTTGCTAGATATAGCTATAGCACACAAAATTCTGAACTGGAGTCCAACTCTCCCTGGAATGCATGCACACACTCAATATAGAAGGTCATACTGAGCATGCTCCTACACTTAGAGAAATGAAGTCTGAGAACACAGTGGACTACAGATATCCATTATTCGCAGATGTCTGTGCAAACACACCAAATTTTACACCATTGATACTTCACACACACATTGGATAGGAATACTCACACATATCTAAGGCCAGCATAATATAATATGTCAAACACACACACACACACACACACACACACACACACACACACAGACGTGGGGAAGAGAGAGACAGACAGCAACAGAGAGAATCCCATTACAAGGCCTTTCCCACCCAGTACACATCCTATTGGCCTATACCACAAGATGTGCTGATATCATTCACTGTAGAAATTCCTTTGGTTAGCCTTCAGCCCTATAGTCTCAGTGGTGCTTGTGATAAGTGTGTAACACTATAGTACAAATAAGTATCCATGTAGCAGCTGTAATCTCAGTCCTGTCAAATGTAAAGTTGTGTCTGTGTGTGTGTGTGTGTGTGTGTGTGTGTGTGTGTGTGTGTGTGTGTGTGTGTGTGTGTGTGTGTGTGTTTCTAGATGAATGTGTGCAAGGCCATTCACACTCATTACACTTCCCATTGCCCTAGTTTAGCACTCTTGCTGATGTCAGTCACCCTGAAATAACCCTTTGGGCAGCTTGCAGCCCTATAAGCTCTGAGGCGCTTGTGATAACTGTGTAATAGTGTAGTGTAGCAAGCTAGTTAGGTAAGAGTTCTAATCCTAGTCCTGGCAACTGTAAAAATGTATGTGTTTGTGTGATAGAGTGTGTGTGTCTTTGTAGAGACGTGATTTTGTGGCCATTCACACTCACTACACCTCCCTTATCACTCCTTTAGCACTGCTGCTGATGTCACTCACCTTCAAAGATACCTTTGGACAGCTCTCCAACATGTAATCTCCATGGTGCTTGCAATGATGGTATAATTAGTATACTATAGTGTCAGATTAGGTAGGAGTTGTAATTCCAGTCCTGACAACTATGAAAATGTGTGTGTTTGTGTGAGAGAGAGTGTGTGTGTGTGTGACTTTGTAGAGACCTAATTTCGAGGCCATTCACACTCACTACACTTCCCTTACCCCTCCTTTAGCACTGTTGCTGATTTCACTCACCTTAGAGGTATGTTTAGACACTGTTCTACCTACAAGCTCTGTGGCACATGTGATAAATGCAAATAACTACATAGGTAGAGGGTTGAATCTTATTCCTGGCAAGTGTTTGTGTGTACATATATCTATATATCTGTATCCATACCTTTAAAGATTTTGGCCCCATTTACACCCAGTACACTTCTCAGTCCCTGACTTTAGCAGTCCTGCAGATATCATTCACCTTAGAAGTACCTGTTGGCAACTCTAAACCATGTAAGGTCAGTGGTATGTGTGGTAAATGTGTAACATGAAGGTCTGAAAACATAATTAGATAGAGGCTCGAACCTCAATCCTGGCAAATATAACTGTGTGTGTAGGGTAGAATGTTTTATAAAATCTCTCACCCACTTCATCACCCAATGCCAATATTTACAAGAGCTGGTGATGTTCCTCACCTCAGAATTACCTTGGGACAACATCCATCCTATAAGATGCATGGCGAGCTCGATAAATGCATAGCATTGTAATAGCAATGCATAGGTAGGGGTTCAAAACTCAGTACTGGCAAGTGTGTGCGTCTGTCATCAGCACCCTGTGTGGGTGTTGGCATGATTGTGCAATAACAGGATCCATTGGGGGAGGGGTTTTGCTAAATTATTATATTGAGGACTAGTATATGTCCCAATGCCCACATTATAAGGCCAACAGTTGTCAAACACTGTAGAGGTTGGTGTAGACAATCCACAAGCCTAAATGTGTAGTGTCACATGCAATGATTATGTGACAGTATGAATTAGTTAAGAATATAGGCAACCTTTCTAATATTCAGAGACCACTCTCTACCCAGGAATCATACACAAATACACTTGGCTAGGCAGCATCCACTATATCAGTTCTCCTGCAAACTGCCTCACAAACAGTACTCATAGTGTAATTGCAGTGGACTCCATGTCAAACCAATGACCAGACATGACTGGTGTCACACAGGGTATGGATCCATGTCCTCTCTTGTTTGGGATCTACCCTTCTGAGGTGCAGGAGAACACAAAGGCACCCTGGCTGATAATGTTTGCATACAACAGTAAGGTGGGTGGTAGCATTCCCAATCCATGTGATGTCATCACCCCCAAAGGCCACTTGACACCTATGACTGTTGTCAGAATGCTGGACATTACCTCAATGTCAAGAGATGTGCCGCCATTACCTTTGGGAACACCATGGTTCACATGAAGTAATACAT
Organism: Protopterus annectens; assembly: GCF_019279795.1. Taxonomy (NCBI): domain Eukaryota; kingdom Metazoa; phylum Chordata; order Ceratodontiformes; family Protopteridae; genus Protopterus; species Protopterus annectens. Next base: position 1,849,408,161 of record NC_056728.1, read on the forward strand.
TGGTGGTAGTCCACTGAACAGTGATGTTATCATAGCAGGTTGACAGTCAGCTGCCCGTTGACCACAACAGTGCCACTGCCATTAGAAAGTACTCTAATGTGTTACATCTCCTGAGTGTATGTTATCCAGCAAGTAGAAGGACATGGCACCCTGTTCCATCCCCTCAGTAGTCCAATCAATGTGTACAGTGGCCCTTTTGCCATGTTCCCACTGGACAATGGAACAACTGTAGAGTCTGCAAATGTTCCCCACAAAGGAAATACCATGCCTTATACACATGCCCTGTATGGACAGACTCCAATAACTCCAATGAATCCCCGTATCATACTGTCTGTGTAGATGCAATCACTACCTCAGTTACACAGCCATGTCTCATCAAACTAGATCAAGAATGCTACTTCTGAAGATACCAATCTGTCCACACAACATGCCCCAGAGACCTCAACCACACTTCCACACTTCACAGAACAGGCATGTGGGACATGTGCACAACCCAGACACTGTCCATGTTATGGAATATAAATCACATACATGTGAAGCAGTGCACATCACTGGCCACCCACAATAGAAATCTAGATGAGTGGATGGGGAATACAATACGCACCTCTGGGGACCACTCCAATGACTATACTCCTGAGCCGCACTGGGGACTATTGTCATGTGGCCTGATGCCAGGGTATTCCCTTGGGCTAGCCTTGTAGAGCCTTCAGGCCCATTCACCTACTACACACCTATGAAGAAATGAACCTATGGATCTCAGTACTGGCAAGTGTGTGTGTGTGCGCGCGCGTGTGTGTGTGTGTGTGTGTGTGTGTGTGTGTGTGTGTGTGTGTGTGTGTGTGTGTGTGTGTGTGTGTGTGTGTGTGTGTGTGTGTGTGTGTGTGTGTGTGTGTGTGTATGTGAATAGTAATCTCAGTGGGTTTGGTTGATGAATATCCCCTGTGGCTGTAGCTATTAGCAATCAGAGGTGTGTCCAAACCACAACATGTACCATTCTCCACTCTACAACAGATGTTGTAAATCAACATATACCTATGTACAACCCTCAGCCTTATAATCTGTGAGGCATATGCAATCACTATGTTACAGACCAGGGATTTCCATGCACATATAGCTGTACCCTGCCTATGACATGGTGGATGTGTTGCCACACTGCCATACCCCATGGTCCTGCTGCAGAGCCACATCCTGGTGACACACAGACACCTAGAACAGAAACAGAATACAGCATGTGAGAACACATTCACTCAGCACTTCACTTGTGGGGGCAGAGAGGGGTAAAGCTGGCACTGAATGTGTTGCAAGACTGTGGCCAATATCTGTTGTCTCAAATAGGTATTAGCATTGTGCAGTAACTCACAGCACTTGTGCTTAATGCTGTGGAGGTTGTTGATGTAAATATCAAAGGCTGTTGCAATTGTCAGTATCTGCTGCATGTCTGCCATCATACATGCCTGTAGGAGATTCCATGAGGGATCCAAAGTTGTGTTTGAGGCTAATAAGGGAGTTCAACAGTCCTGGGACACCACTTTTCTCTGCAACAGTGTCCTCCTTCTGATGTATACTTTAGTAATGGCAGGGGGCCATCGCATTGTCAACCAGTGTTTGGAGGACAGTGTCTGGGTTCTGTTGGCTCGGGCTAGTACCATGCATTCATGTACCAGTTTGTACAGTGCATATGTGTATGATTCCACAGTCGTACAGCTAATTCCCATTGCCATGGGTGAAGTGAAGTCATCCACCCCTGTTTCCATGGCTGCAAAGTCTGCTTTGGAGAGGTTCTGTAAGGTGCTTACCTTTATGGGGGGTGTGGCTGACAAGTTGAGTTCCATGTTGATTACAGCCTGTGTGGATCTCACCATGCAGGGATTGACAACTGTGGATGAGCAACAGTCCCATATTTAAGTAGTCAACACAGGTCAAGGTTCTTGCATCCTCTACCAGGGGTCAGTATGGGCTGGTCCAGGGCATTGGAAGTAATGAATCCCAGAAGTGTTGGGCCACTGTACTGGCACTTGGCTACTTTCGCCAGGTGATGGAGAGGTAGTTGAAGTCTCATACTATGTCAGTGTTACATTGGACCATAATAGATGGCAGGGTGTTCAGGAATGTGCATTGACAGTCTAGGGACATAGATGTGGACTCATAGCATGCTATGGTCTGGATTGCACTATTATCTCAAGGCAGTTGTACCAGAAGTAACTCCAATACATTATGCTGGGATACTAGTTTGGTGGTATTCCTAGCCATAATGAATATTAGACAACACCACCCGTTGAGGTGTGGTGTGGTCCATGTTTGAGGTCTGACAGTTTTGGAATGTGTCATAGCCTGACACTGCAGGGCTGCTGTCTGCTGCTGTGAACCACCTCTCCATTACAGCAGACATGTGTCCTCTAATCAGAGTGCTTTGAGTGACTGCATCCTGACAGTTAGATGTCTACTGTTGAGCAGCATGACCCTCAGATTGCATACATGTCTAGCTGGTTTGGTGGTAATTACATTAGGAACACTGCCTAATAAGGCATCATAGAAGTGGCAAGACACTTAGCCAGTACCTGGAAACCCAGCACTGACAGATGTAGGACATCTGTGGCAAATCATTGCGTTCCGTCAATCATGTCATCCTAAGCAGAGAGGTACTGGATCCCCTGAGAATGACACAAAACACGTAAGCCAATGTTGCAGTCAATCATCTGTTGATAGTAACACAGCATCATTCTGGGTGATGGCAGTACACTGCTCAGGGCTACTGTCACACCTGCCTGGACCACATAAGAGAGTTCAACCATTTCTCTTGCCATGTAGTCCAGGGCGGTGTGTCTCAAGTCATTCACACCCACATGGATACAAAGTGATACTCATAGTTGTTGTGGAGTGCCATGACTGGCTGTGTCATGTGTTGGATGCTGGCATGTGATAGATATTTGGCTGTTACCTGCTCCATATTCAACTTAGTGAGTGGGATGTGTGTGTGCCTCAGTGTGACACCTGTGCCCTGGCCCAGCAATCAGGGAGCCTCAATCCTCACCACTAACACCAGAGAGGGCATCTCATATATGAAGAAAGGATAACAAATACACACAGTAAAGTACAATTTCCCTTAAGTGCACACAGAGATCACAGTCAGTCTTGGGATGGTTGCTCCCTTGCTCTCCAGGTCCCCAATAAGACTCCCCACTGGCACAGCTCTAGGGTTCCAGATCTCAGCCTAGCTGGCAAGCAAACCTCCAGTACCCTCTCTGTCCAACCAGTGCTTCATGTCCTTGCCCAAGTAGCTGACACACACACACTGAGATAGGTATTTATACAACTTCACAGACACTCCTGGGAAAGTCTGACAGATTCTCCAGCTGTGCCCCTTTACCCAGACTGTATGGTAGCAACTACTGCCACCACCACCACCAGCTAATAATTATCAGCTTCCCAAAGGCCCTTAAAAAGGTGTCCGATTATTACTGTACAATATTATTATCCAATTGGTAGTATAGCCCAGGGCTAAAGCTATAGGAGTGGCTTAGACAGTAAACTCTATAAATATGCAATGTACTATAGAGATTAACTTATCTCTACATAAACCAGCCATAGTTGAGAAGGGTTTAAAAATATTTAATAAATACTAAAAACACAAGACAATACTACTACACCACAGTGCTATTCAAGAGTTCAGAGATCACACAGAAACTTAAAATAATTCTGTAGTACAGTTCTGACATAACAGAAAAAACACTTACATCTAATCTTTATAGTCCTAGCTATTTCTACAAGAAAACATACTTCTAAAATAACTTACTTAAGACAACAGGCAGTGCTGAGTTGAATAGTCCAAGATCAAAATGCTTAATAATTTCTGGTTTTCACTGTTTAAATTAAAACTGCAGTTCTGCTAAAACATTACATCATTTGCTTACACTTTTCTGGTGCCCAAGCCACACCGAAACTGCATTTACATTCTTTTACACTTAGAGCTATAAAGGACATTCCACTTGTAAATTCTGGTCATTAACTTTAGCCTTAAAACAATAGGCAGGATTTTTACTCCAGACTCATCAACTCCAAATTCTAACTTAAAAGGACATACAAAACATAATTTTAATTTCAAAGAACATTTGAAATGCTTGGCTTAGTTTTCCTTACAGCAGATGGCAATGTTGCTACAATCTTGAAGTTCACATTTTACAGTGTTTTCTTTAATTAAAGAAACAAGCCTGTATTTTACATTTATATCTACAAATTATAGAATTATCTATAAAATTATATATGGCTAGGCTGGCAGCCTTCACACTTCTCTACCAGTCTTCACATCTCCCCCCCCTGGAGAACTCAAGCTAGTTTTTTCAAGTGACCCTTGATAAACACTGCTTGAGAGGGTTAGGTCTATCTGGTTATACCTACCCCATTCCCTGTCTTGAGAGCCCATCTGCAATGGCATTGCTACTCCCACTGCAGTGCTGCACTGACATATCATATGCTTGCATCCCACTTGGCATTTTGCTGACTGGCTCTGTTTAACCATGTTAGACGGTTGTGATCTGTCATAATAGTGAATTTTCTTCCATACAGATAAGGCTGGAGTTTCTGCAGTGCCCACACTATGGCTAGACATTCCTTTTCTACAGTTGCATAGCATTCCTCCCTGGGTTGGAGCCTACAACTGAGATAAACCACTGGGTGCTCTTGCCCCTCTGAAGAAATCTGGCTAAGTACAGCCCCTACCCCAAGGTTTGAAGCATCCACTTGCACAACAAATTCTTTGCTGTAAACTGACTGGCAAACAAGTTTTTTTTTTCCAAAGCTTTTTTAAGCTTCTGGAATGCCTGCTCACATGCTGGTGTCCACACTACCTTATCTTGCCTGCTCTTCCTTGTCAGAACTGTGAGGGGAGCAGCTATGGTACTATAAATGGGGACGAACTTTCTGTAGTACCCTGCTGTCCCTAAGAATGCCCTCACCTGCTTTTTAGTAACAGGTGCAGGCCATGCCTGAATAGCTTCCACTTTGGCAGGATCTGGCCTTATCTTACCACTCCCCACTCTATGTCCTAGGTAGGAGACCTCTACCATGCCCACCTGACATTTGCTCAGCTTAATGGTCAACCCTGCCCTCTGTAGTCTGCCCAGCACCTCCCTGACATGCTGAAGGTGCTCTGGCCAGGAATGGCTGTAGATGGCAATATCATCTAGGTAAGCAAGGGAAACCCCCCCTGCTCCTGCTAGGATATTATCTACCACCCTCTGGAAAGTCACTGGGGCATTCTTCATCCCAAAGGGCATCTTTGGGAACTCATACATGCCAAAAGGAGTCACAAAGGCTGACTTCTCTCTAGCACTCAGTGTCAAGGGCACTTGCCAGTAACCCTTGGCAAGATCAATAGTTGTAATATATTTAGCCCCACCCAGCTGCTCTAGGGCTGCATCTGTCCTAGGCATAGGGTAAGCATCTGACTCTGTGTGATTATTTAATTTCCTGTAATCCACATAGAACCTGGTGCTGCCATCCTTCTTTGGCACCAGCACCACTGGGGTGGCCCAGGGACTGTTGGAATTTTGAATCACCCCTAGTTCCAACATCTCCTGTATCTCTTCCCTCAGGCACCCTACAAGGAGCCTGCCTAATAGGCCTTTGGGGTCCTGTATCCACCTAGTGCTGCACCAGGTGGGTGCACCATGGCTTCCCAGTGAATATACCCCCAAATTCTTGCAACACTGCTCGGATTTCTCGAACCTGGGAAGGAGATAGCTGTTGGACATTGCTACCCCTTCCATCGAGGTGTTAGCCCGAGCCTCACTGAGGAGATCAGTCCACAGATCTCCCTCAGAATCCTCCTGCAATCCACTGCAAATGCTCAGCACAAGGGTAAGGTTTCATAATGGTAACATGGTACAATTCATGCCCCTGCCATCTGCCTAGCAGTTCCACTGGGTCTATATTAGAACATCGAAGTTTCAAAACTTCGAATGTTCTAATATCGACCCCTATTCAGCAAAAGCTGAAAATATCGAACATACAGAACAGCAATTTTTTTTCCTAGGGAAAAAAATTGCTGTTCCAAAACACATACACACAACACAAGCACACCAAACAGCAATCCACACACATACACCTAAAATCTTGCACCTAACCCTACACTAAACTATAGACACACCACTAACTATCCACTTACCTGAACCCAAACCCCACTAACTATCCACTTACCTAAACCCAAACCCTAACCCTATGGTCCATCACTATCGCACACTCACCTCATCCGTGCTCTAACCCTAACTCACCTACCCTGCCCTAACCCTCACGTTCACACAATCGCACACATACCTAACCCGCACCCTAACCCTAACTCACCTAACCCGCCCTAACCCTCACATCCACACAATCTCACACATACCTAACCCGCACCCTAACCCTAACTAACCTAACCTGCACTTAATCGCACACTTACCTGAACCCGATCCAAAACTTTCCACCACAGCTCTGAAAATACCGAAGCAACAGAAACGGAAAACCAAATTCTTTCCCTAGGAAAAATTTGGTTTTCTGTTGCTTCGATATTTTCAGCTTTCGCTGAATAGGGTTCGATATTAAAACAATTGAAGTTTTGAAACTTCGATGTTCTAATATAGACCCAGTTCTACCATGTAGTTAAAATCACTTACCTTTCTTAACACCTTGTAGGGTCCCTCCCAAGCTGCTTGCAGATTTTTGTGTCTGACAGGAATGAGAACCATTACCTGCTGTCCCACAGCATACTCTTTAGCTCGAGGATTCCTGTCATACCACACCTTTTTCTGTTGTTGGGCTTCTGCAAGGTTCACTTGGGCCAAGCCCATGAGTTCCCTGAGCCTTGTCTTGAGATTTAGGATGAATGCCACAACAGACTCCTTGTGAGTCTCTCACTCACTTTCCCACTCATCTCAAATTAAATCTAATGATCCCCTCATCCTATGCCCATACAGCAACTCAAAGGGTGAAAAACCTGTGGATTCCTGGAGAATCTCTCTGTAAGCAAACAACAAATGGGGCAAATATTTGTCCCAGTCCCTCTTAAACTGATCTGCAAATGCCCAGAGCATGGACTTGATTGTAGAGTTTAACCTCTCAACAAGACCATTAGTCTGGGGATGGTAGGGGGTGGTCTTCATGTGCTTCACCCCTCAGGACTTCCACAGACAAGCCAGCAGGTCTGACATGAAATTGGCACCTTGGTCAGACAGTATTTATTTTGGGAAACCCACCCTGCTGAAAATCTTTAACAAAGCATTTACCAACTTCTTGGACTCAATGGAGGACAAAGCCACTGCCTCAGGGTATTGTGTAGCATAATCCACTACCACTAGGATATACTTTTTCCCTGTGGAACTTGGGGTACTCAAGAGGACCCACAATATCCATAGCTACCCTCTGAAATGGCTCCTCAATCACAGGCAAAGGCATCAAAGGAGCTCTCACCTTGTCTCCTGCCTTGCCTACCTTTTGGCACTGCTCACAGGTCCTGCAGTACCCTGTTACATCTCTAGAAATTCCAGGCCAATAGAAGTTCTGCATAATATGCCTCTTTGTACATTTTATGCCCATATGACCTGCAAAGGGAATATCAAGGGCTATGGCTAGAAGCACCAGATGGTAGGCTCTAGGCATTACCAACTGCTGTGCGGTCTCACCTTTTAGCCCTCCCTCAGGGGTCCACTCTCTGAACAGCAACCCTTTGTCCCAGTATACAGATTTCTCCTTCCCTTGAGAATCAGGTGGCCTCCCTAGCTACCTGCCTCAGGCCTTGAAATGTAGGGTCTGACAGCTGAGCCTGTCTCAACTCTCTCATTATAACCCTTCCCAGCTCCCCTTCTACAGGAAGTCTGTCATCCTCTGACAGTGATGCCTATCAGCTTGGGTACTACTACTCACCTCTACCTCTGCAGTCATTCTGTCCAGGGGACCATCAGTACCCACAAGCAGCTGTGACTCACCTTCTGTTTCACTGCTACAGAGTAGCTCCCTCCCTGAAGTAACCACCTCACTGCAAGTATGCAGTCTGTCTGGGTCTCTCCCAGGCTACCAGACCCACATGTTTGTCTCCTAGACTAACCGCGTGTAACTGCATAAGTACATGGTACTGCCTCATCCAAATCCTTCTCTCTCAGGACATCTGCAGAATGGTAGTTTAGTACCCCTGTTGTCTCAAGACAATCTACTATTGGCATTCTGCCTTTCCCACTTACTGGCTCCCTCACCTTTGGTTCCCCACCTTGCCTTTGTTTACAACTGTATACCACATGGCCCCACTGGTTGCATTCAAAACATTTAACCTTAGCTCCTGGACATGTACCTGGACTAGTGGCTTCCCCTGCTACTGGCAGATTCTGTTGGGGCAGTCTGTACTGCCCACCATGAATTCCCTTAGACCCATGAGCAGTACTGGGGGTCCCCTTCCTGTGCAGGGCTGCCTTGCTTGCCAGGTATAGGTCTCCCTTCTTCCTTAAGTCATCTGAAGTAGCATATTGTCTATCGGCTAACCAGATCCTCAGACAAAGTGCTTACAGCTTGTTCCCTCACCAAAAGGTCTGTCAGCCCTTCAAAAGTGGTGACCTGACATCCACTCACCCAGCTATGAAAATAAGTGCTCAGTTCAGCAACATATTCACACACACTTTCATCTGCCTTGCGTCTATGCTCACGCAACTTTTTCTTATACATTTCAGGTGTTAGCTTAAAACATTCTAAAAAGACATTTTTTTTACAACAGTATAACCAAAACAGACAGAGTCAGGCATTTTTGATAAAAAAATTTACAGCTTTCCAATGGAGTAAGGAGGTCAGGAACCTTACACAGAGCCTTTGGTCAACACTATACCGTTTGCATGCCATCTCAAACATATGAACGAAACTATCAAAATTATCCCCCTCTTTAAATTGCAGAAGAAATTTACTGACCTGTTGTGCTTCTGGGGTCCAGTTACTCCCTTCCCCATTACCTCCATGACTCTGGCAAAGAGTCAGCATTTCCCTCTCATGTCTCCTCTGATGCTCCTTTTCTTCGGCTTCTATCTCCAAATGCCTGGCCTCCAAATCAAGTCTCTTTAGCTCCAGCTGGATTTTTAAGTCCACTGCAGAAAGGTTGAGCTGTCCATTTTCCGAGGATACTGTATCTCCACTGCGAGTCCAATTGTCCTTCGCAGAAAGGTTGAGCTGTCCATTCTCTGAGGATATTGTATCTCCACTGCCAGTCTGATTGTCCTCCTGGATGCTGTTTTCTGATGCAGCTGTAACCAAGGCTGCAATCAGGTCTACCTTAGTCAGGTTTCCATGCGCCAGTCCCCTAGCCTGGCACATCTCCACCAGCTGGCTTCTTGTCAGCTTTCCATACTCCTCTGTTGACATGCTGCCTGTTCACCCTGACTAACTAAGCCAACAATAGAAATAAAACAATTGATTATTCACTGCATGGCTGATTTAGAGTACAAAACACCTTCAGAAATCACTGCACATCTACAGGATTCACTTTACCCACACCACTACAAGCCAATTAGTATTTGCCAACTAATTAATATATGGTGTGGACATCCACCACCACCACAAATGTGAAGTGGATCCCATCACTGCTGCCACTACATGTGACACCCGTGCCCTGGCCCAGCAATCAAGGAGCCTAAATCCTCACCACTAACACCAGAGAGGGCATCTCATATATGAAGAAAGGATAACAAATACACACAGTAAAGTACAATTTCCCTTAAGTGCACACAGAGATCACAGTCAGTCCAGGGCTGGTTGCCCCCTTGCTCTCCAGGTCCCCAATAAGACTCCCCACTGGCACAGCTATAGGGTCCAGATCTCAGCCTTGCTGGCAAGCTAACCTCCAGGACCCTCTCTGTCCAACCAGTGCTTCATGTCCCTGCCCAAGAAGCTCACACACACACACTTTGAGATAAGTATTTATACAACTTCACAGACACTCCTGGGAAAGGCTGACACAGATTCTCCAGCTGTGCCCCTTTACCCAGACTATACAGTAGTAATTACTGCCACCACCAGCAAATAGTTATCAGCTACCCAAAGGCCCTTAAAAGGGTGTTCAATTATTACTGTACATTATTATCCAATTGGTAGTATAGCCCAGGGCTAAAGCTACAGGAGTGGCTTAGACAGTAAACTCTATAAATATGCAATGTACTCTAGAGTTTAACTTATCTCTACATAAACCAGCCACAGTTGAGAAGGGTTTAAAAATATTTAATAATAAATACTAAAAACACAAGACAATACTATTACACCACAGTGCTATTCAAGAGTTCAGAGATCACACAGAAACTTAAAATAATTCCGTAGTACAGTTCTGACATAACAGAAAAACACAGTCTAATCTTTATAGTCCTAGCTATTTCTATAAGAAAACATACTTCTAAGATAACTTACTTAAGACAGCAGGCAGTGCAGAGTTGAATAGTCCAAGATCAAAATGCTTACTAATTTCTGGTTCTCACTGTTTAAATTGAAACTGCAGTTCTACTAAAACATTACATAATCTGTTTACAGTTTTCTGGTTCCCAGACCACACCGAAACTGCATTTAAATTCTTTTACACTTAGAGCAATAAAGGACATTCCACATGTAAATTCTGGTAATTAACTTTAGCCTTAAAACAATAGGCAGGATTCTTACTCCAGACTCATCAACTCCAAATTCTAACTTCAAAGGACATGCAAAACATAATATTAATTTCAAAGAACATTTGAAATGCTTGGCTTAGTTTTCCTTACAGCAGATGGCAATGTTGCTACAATCTTTAAATTCACATTTTACAGTGTTTTCTTTCATTTAAGAAACAAGCCTGTATTTTACATTTATATTTACAAATGATAGAATTCTATCTGGCTAGGCTGGCAGCCTTCACCTTCTCTACCAGTATTCACACTCAGTATTGAGTTACCCATGATCACTGTATTGTGCAAGGTGGTTAGCCTTAGGAGCTTAGGTTGAGGGGCACACTGTGTAGGTTAAATACTCTGGGAAGGTGGGTGTGTGGCTTTTCACTGTATGTCATGGTTGTCAAAGTGGGTGTCATGGTGAGCTATGTGTTACACATGGTGTGGTACAGAAGTTGATCTTATCTTCCTGACCTGCTAGTCCAGTCTTTGCTGGAGAGTGCATATGTCCACGTAGGGTGATATATGGGTAACTCTCACATGTCTGAGTGTTTGGAGTTTAGAGGGGAGGGTTGTCTGTGTATATGAGGCGGTTGCAATAATGCCTCAGAATGGACAAGTGCACCAGGTTAACGGCTGAAAGCACAGAAAACTGCCCTTCAAACATACCAGGAGGGGTACACATAACTAGTAAGTACTGGGGTATTGCCATGCAGCAACAGAAAAATGTCATACTCACCAGTTTTAGGCTGCTGTCCCATATGCAGACCAGAGGGTCCTAGGTTGTTGTGAGAGGGAGTTATTGTCAGCAGACTCACATGCGGCATGGATGCAGCATGTCTGCACATTTACAGTACTAACCCCAATAATGCACACTGTTCTAGCCTCACCATAGATGTGTACCTCTGTGCATTAGAAAACCCCATCCACAGCTGCAATCAGACTTGACACATGAAGGTAGATACAATGCAGATACATGCATGCCTGTACTAATCCCCACTGGGCCCTTACCTGCATGCTCCTCATTGTGTGTGTGTGTGTGTGTGTGTGTGTGTGTGTGTGTGTGTGTGTGTGTGTGTGTGTGTGTGTGTGTGTGTGTGTGTGTGTGTGTGTGTGTGTGTGTGTGTGTGTGTGTGTGTGTGCGTGTAACCCACCTCCATGATGCTTTCCTCAGCTTTATGGCTTGTGCGTTGGGTGGGTGTCTCAAGGTTGGTGAGGAGCTCCGTGGTGGGTATCAGTGGGGGCTGGATGGCTGGGCCCCCACCTGTGTCTAGCCAGTCCCTCACTACAGCAGCAGCCCATTGACGGGTATGGCAGATAAGGTCAGTAGCCAGATGCTGCACCTGCTCATAAGTTCTGCTGTTCAGGCCAGCATCATTTACCCTATGTAACAGACAGTTCCACAGGGCAGGCCTCTCCTACACAACTTCTGCTCTCCGTCCAAATAATAAGGCATAATGTTCGATCGCAAATTGGGTGATTATGTCAGTTTCCCCAACAGAGAATGCTGGTAGGTGAGCCCTCTGCATGTTATCTGGAAGACATAAACAGGAAAAAGGTCACTGGACCTGATATGGTTGTCAAATTACACATCAACAGTGGATATTAATTGCAAATAATCCACACTACACCATAACCCTCCAAGCTATCATGGCTATAGCAGCTTGCATTACACTCCTGGCCCTGAGCTATCATATTCCATCCAATGTTGGACACTTGATTGCATAATCCTCTATTCTCCATTCATTTCTGTGTAGAGGGTTGACAGTGGCCATCGTCCATGTGGATGGTGTGTGGATGGTGGCGGGTCTGTGTTTGACTATGGTGTGTGATGGAGCTGGGAACACATGCCTGAGTTCATGTAGGAGGCAAACAGTGATGTTATTATGTCCCATGGGGAAATGCTGTTGTTGCCATCAGTAGGCAATATGCACATGCTCACCATTGCTGGGGGGAGGAGGCTGGTTGATGTGCATATCTCTCTGTACAACTGGGGTGGACAGGCTAGAGATGTTCCCACCTAACCTGTCTGATGCAGGTTGCATATATCCATGGCATGTGTGTATGAGGTGTTCTTTACCCCAATACAGGGTGAATTGTATTGTTTCCTCTGAGACTGGAAACATATATTCAGAGACACTGTTGCAATTGTCCTTGGTGGTGTGGATATGTCTGATTTGCAGTCATAGTTAGCCTTACAGAAAGTCACCTGTGAACTTACATGCTTGCTCAGATAGAGGTGGACTTGCTTCCAAGTTGTTGCCTGCACCCATGTGTCCTTGTACAGCCAATATAGCATCCTATTATGTGGTTTGTGTATTGCTGCTGTCCACCAAAGGGGATTACTCTACCTTGGTGGAGGCTGGTTATACAGGTCAGGTACTGCTGAGTCCATATATCAACAGTGGATATAAAGGGTACACAACCCTGTTACAATGCCTGGTATTTGTGCGATTGGAACATGTCATCACAGTAACTCATTTCAAAACAATTCCCACCTTTAATGTGACCTATAGCCTGTACAATTCAATTGAAAACAATCTCATCTGTGAAAACATATGGAAATAATAATCATTACAATAAGCCAGTTGAATGGGTGTGCACACCTTAAACTGATATGTTGTGTATGCACCTCTTGAGATGGTTACAGCATTCATTCGTCTTGGTTTGGACTCTATCATGGCACATCTTCACTTGGCAATAGTTGCTCGCCTTCATAGAAACACCTTTGATTGTTTTTCAATGGAATTGTACAGGTTAGGGGTCACATTCAAGATGAGAAACATTATGAAATGATCTTCTGTGGTCTGATTGTCATACAGCACACAAACCTGGCATTCCAACAGGGGTGTGTACACTTGTGATATCCACTGTATATAGGTGTTGATATAGCTGGTAGTGGTAGGCATGGACAGAGGATCATAACACAGTCAGACACTTCGATTACTACCTGATAATCATGCCTTCTCTAGTATCCATATCAGTGTCAGGGCAATGCAACAACCAGTAACTGTTCACATTTATGTCTGTTGTATGCAGTGACACTAATATTACAGACATATGCAACATGCACAACCTATGTACCTGACTGCTTTAAACCCATGTGATTAGTTGTGTCTTCCAGCTGAACATATGCATACATACATGTGCTCAGGGGATACCCGGTATAAATTTCTGTTCTATGTTAGTATGGCACACTGTATTTAAAAGTCTTGTAGCTCAGTCATACTTCTCAACCTGTTATAGCAGTATGTCTGGACAATGACACACAAATGGGTGACAGAAGGAACATCAATATTGATACTGTATTAATATAGCTGCACCATACATTAGTAAGCTGATTACACAGTAGGCTTTGACATCACTGTGATAACCTGGAAGATGTTCAGCAGTCATAGGTAGGCTATTATGTTACAATGTCATTGCTAACAGACCTACGAATGATTTGGCTTACATAACATAGGTATATGTGTATGTGACTACAAATATCAGTCATAAATGTGCTTCTTGTCCAGCAGAACACTGTACAGTTGAATATTATTAATTCAATATATCACATGCAGTTCAACACACATGTCTGCAACAGTAATTTACTATGCACATGCCCTATATAGGTCTCTTAGCTTTACAAGACAAACATGTGCCATACTCATATTCACAGGTAACATATGGATATGGACAACATCCCATTAACTGGCCTAGCAGTGGCACAGTCAACTGTTTGACAGACACCCCAGCTGTTGTCATATGTGCTGTCCTTTCACAAGGTGAGTCAGGCTCCTGAGCTGTGATCATACCTCACAACCTCTTAGAGCATCACACCTGGACAAAGCATAAAATGATGGTGAGATAAATAGGGCAGACGTTAAATATTCCTGTTACAAACATAGAAAGTTTGTAGAATGATATGTTTTGCATTACCGTGAATATTCTTAAGGATGTGGAGTCAAACTCAAGTGTTTATCATTACTTGATGACTGCAATCTTCAGCTTTTTGCCAAAAAGGTACTGATTTCAGGAGGAACAGACAAAAAACTATGATGGGAAACTCTGGGCATTCTATGAAGATCTGTACAGTTGAGAGGTATGGCTGTGATCTCTCCCAGTACAGAGTGGGCCACATGCTATGGCCATAGCAGCTGTTCAGCAGGACATTAGTACAGCAAGTCTTGGGACGTATATTCCCCCAAATCATATTTCCCATTACTACAGATTAAGTAATACAGACAATTACATGCTAACACATTCCACTTACTTTTTATTTGTCTTCTCTTTTCCAGTTTATGTTTTATTTGTTTTCTCTTTTGCTCTCTGTGCACTACAGGGATAGAGCTGGTTTGAATAGGTGGCATTATGGCTTTTGTAGGTGATGCTCATGACCAGGTGATGGCCTGTGCACTTATTGGTGTTCCCCACTTGCTAATTGCATACAGAGTAGTTGTGTAGTTCTTCCAATAGCCAATGTCATGGCAACACACTATTATAATTGAGTACTCCATGTGGGCATTGGCCCTTTCTCTTACTTCTGAGGAAGACATCCTGGAGTTGTGTGAGCTACTATCTCTTATAAAAAGACTTTTGGAGACAAGCCAACTAAATGGTGGAAAAGGTTCAAGACTTAGGGGCAGAATGTGAGTATTGCTGTTATATGTTTGGAATACTGCTAGTTTAACAGGTTTTGTCTGCACGTGCTACTTCTGCATGGATTTCAGCCTGACAAATTTCTGTCTGCATAGCTCTCAACTGTAGGGCCATCCATATAATGGCCACAGGTTAGCCTGTTATGTTTGGTCTGTTCCCCAGGCAGGTGTTGTCCTTGGCAAATCAGTAGCATATTCTGGTGATTGCATTCTGTAAATGGTAACATCCATTTGTTTTTTTGACTCTGTATCCCTCTGAAAAGATATGTTACAACAAACCCTGTAACATCAGCAACATTCTCAGTGTATAACAACAATATTTCAAGTATGGCCATGTATTTGGGCCTCCATCCACCAATTATGTCAGCCTTTGTCCAGATGTCATACAGTAGCAGGTTGATAGGCATACTAGTCTATCATTATTTAGTGCTGTCATTCCTGCTGAGGGGAAAGGCTGAAAAACATGTTGAAGTCTATACATTCAAGAGGCTGGTGTATAGCAAATGCTCTTAAGATGCCCTTGTAACATATTTTATTTAGGGGAGTGTAACACATGTAAAACTAGGCTGTTAGAACATGTGAGACATATTATTGATAAAAAAGATGACAGTTCTATAGCTGTAAATTTGAATAAATCTCACCATGGGGACAGCAGTGGGTTCCAAGTACTGTTTTTGAAAAAGTCTGTTTCTCAGTTTGATGAAACATTCATAAAAGGACAATTGTTATGTACAGACTCAATGTATTAATATTAAATGTGATACTTTATCCCGTAGGGGGTTAAATGAGGAGTGTAATTGGAGGCTGTGTATTTAATTATGTAATCAAATGTTAATTGCTTCTTGTGATTAAGGCATGTTTTTCTTGTAATGTTTTACTCCTTGAAGGCTTTGGGCAAGACATCAGAGTATAATAAACATGTGTGAATTACTGGCTGGTTGCATTTCTCTTTGCTATGTTCAGACATTTTAGGTGTTATCTAAGAGGTTGTTGTATGTCTGGCCATTGTGTATGGCATATCATGATTTTGTAGGAGTGTACTGTTCACTTATTTATTTGGACTGTGAGGGGGGCAGATGTGAGTGTCATGGCTTCTTCTATATCCAACTGTGCATGCTGCCCCATTTATGGGTGGTCTATCAGCAGTATATATGTTTGTATGGACATTTTGGGACATGTATGCATATATACATATATATATATATATATATATATATATATATACATATATATATATATACACACATATATACACACACACACACACACACAGATATATATTCAGCTATATGTATATACTTGCATATATTGATAACATTTGTTTTATGTACATACTGAGATATTTATATATGTATGTATAGATTATATATATATATTATATATATATATATATATATATATATATATATATATATATATATATATATATATATATATATATATATATCATGTATGTGTATATTTTATATGTATATCTCTACATATATTACATACTACTGATTTGATATATATATATATATATATATATATATATATATATATATATATATGCATCTCTGTACACATATGCATTTATATCTATGTACAACACATGACTAATGTTAACAAACCTTTTCCCTATTGTTGAATGACTGTGCTGAATGATATGTTTGAAAAAACATAAGGCCTATCTACAGCTCAGATGGCTTAATGGTAAATTGCTGTGGCTATGGTGTGCAGTGTCCTGGTTTCAAGACTTGCAATGGCTGGTTATTTTGTTGCTGGGCAGAACAAGGGCTGTTGGATACAGTGTGATTAAGGCACTTTTAAGCAGTTGTAAGCGGGTTTGCATGAACTTGCATGGCAGTAAGCAATGCTAACATCTGGTTAACTATGCTGACAGACAGCCTTAAAAGTGCTTAACCTGTGTTGGCATCGCTTAGCATTGCACAAACATGCTTACTACTGCTTACTCCTGCTTACCCCACTCTAATTTCTTTAAAAGAAAAGAAAAAAGGGGTGATAGGAAAGTGGTAAAAAACGGGGGATGAAGAGGGAAAAACAATATGAAAGATAGCTAGGTATGTGCAGGATGGGTGTAGGGAAGGTCCATAGCTATCCATTTATTCTACAGCAACAACTATGCATATATACTGAATTTGGAGGTAAAGTTGCCACTCAAACCCCTGAGAGAGGGTTGAGGACAACAATAATGTGTTGTGAATCCAGTTAGACCAGATTACATGTGTCCAGTGGACATGTGTGAAATGGACAGCTATGTATGGCTCAACAGTTTTTTTTTTTGGGAACTGATTGCCCTTTTTTTTTTTAAAGGTGAGAGTGGGATGTTGTGGAAGGATAATAGGTATATTTGGGGAGGTAGGTTGGGTAGGAAGACAGACAAGTCAGCATACAGGGGTGGTAAATGGCACATGTGGGGGGCTAAACACCTCCTTGGATGGGGAGGGGTGATTTTGATAATCAGAAGCCCACGAGCCTCCAAATGGATACAGTGGGACTGAGTTCCCCACC
The DNA here is from genome assembly GCF_019279795.1 of Protopterus annectens. Classification (NCBI taxonomy): domain Eukaryota; kingdom Metazoa; phylum Chordata; order Ceratodontiformes; family Protopteridae; genus Protopterus; species Protopterus annectens. Next base: position 1,849,425,946 of record NC_056728.1, read on the forward strand.
CATGGGCAGTCACCACTGTACCTTCATGCCCCTGAAGGCATCTGTGCTGGGGGCTGAGCAGGAGGAGCAGGCTGACCCTCTAATTGTGCCATGCGGCCCTCAAGCTGGCATAGCAGATCTCCCAATTCCTTGTGGTGCTCGCTACAAACCAGAACCCAGACCTGGCTTTGGGTGACAGGATCCCATCTATGCCCATGCCCGGGGAGTACAAGCCCCATTCCCTGAGGTGGTTCCAACCAAAGGTGGTGCAGGACTAGCGGATGAGAAGGTCCCAAGGTAGGTCTCAGATGTCCTGGGGCCTGGTGTCATGGCCAGATGAGGCAGCAGAGGCAGATCCACTGGGAATGGCCTTCCCAGATGTGCTGTGGTGTTGCAGTTTTAGAACATATGTTGGTTAGTAATGGTAAACACATTCCAGGATTAGTTATAACAGCATGCATAGGTATTCCCTTTAACCCATAACAGCAGATTTGGAACATTTGCATAGCAACAGAACACATGCATATATGGATCCACAGTGGGCATTACACTGGCATGCAGGTTACATTGATAGTAACAGGCCACCAATGATAGTATTTGAACAGGGGGCATTAATTGGAATACATTTCAACATTTGTAGAACAATAGAACACATGTCCCGACAGTAGGTTTGGTGGAAAACATACCCATTAATTTATGTGTTTTGATTATCGGTGAAGATAAGGTGGGGGAGAGATAGAGAAATGTCAATTAACAAATGTAGATTCTTGCAGTGGTCACAGCTTTAATGATCATTGCTCTAATCATTACTCTACAGGTATTATTACAACAACCTATGGCCTTGGGTTGGGCAGTGGTATGTTTGTACACAGTGTATAATTACAGCCTTCTTATAGCTACTTTATACCTCATCTTACCTGGAAGACATGTGGAGGGAACTTTGTAAATACTACCCGATTGTTTCTACCCATATTCACATAGTCAGGGTTACATATGTGCACTCATACTGTGTGTGTGTGTGTGTGTGTGTGTGTGTGTGTGTGTGTGTGTGTGTGTGTGCACTACTGACATACTCTGCCTTGATATCTATCAGTCACCCTGGTTGTTGGTAGCCAAGACCGGTAGCTGTGACAGCATGACACCTTTGGACATTTCTTGTGGGAGACCACTTGGTGTATGTACACATCTTACTGTCATTTTCAGCCTTGGGGTTGGACTGTGGGTGTTGGACACAGTATAACTGCAACCTTCTTATAGCTACTTTATACCTTCTATTATCTGGAAGGCCTGTGGAGGGGAATTTATGTTGACACTACCTGACTGATTCTAGACATATTCACAAAATCTGGCATTTGATGATAGATGTCTTCAAAATGAAAATGAGGTACCTGAGAGGCAACTTCTTCCAGGATATGGCACTGGCCATACATGACTTCTTCTAAGATATAGCTAGAGAGATATTTTTTTTATGTTGGTCTCCATCAGGATGGCCCATCTGGACCATACATATTGTTGATGTGATCCACTTATGTAATGCTGCCACCATGGTGTTTTCCATATCTAATTATTTGCAGTATAGCCGCAATTGTGCAGACATTGCATATTGCTGTCACGCTTTTCTGACGTACATCATAATATACACTGCACATATGTCATGCGACATTATGTTGATGCTGTAGTATGACACACATTATCAAATTATATATGTGATAACACATTTGATTTGCATGATCATGCTGTAATTACTGTATACATTGCCCCATATGGGCAGGGGTGCTACTTCTTAATTTGTATGTGTGTTTGTATCCCTATGCATGCAGTGCACTATAATATTGTTATGTCCATTACACTCTGGCCCTGTATGTAACAGATATGACTGTTGCAGTTAGCATAATGCAAGTGAGACACCACTGTTGGGCTTGTGTTGTTCCAGTATATACTTAGGTGGGATGACATCAACTCCCATACTACATTATTGCCACTGTTCTCACATAACACACTGAGGTGGATCTTGTGTGTTTATTTGCACATGTTATCCATGTCTATGCATTGCATCCATTCTTGTATTGGTTGTTGCTGTCTTATGCCTGTTCAACAGCATGACAGGTCCTTGCTTGTGTGATTTTTGTTAACATTGGTGTGTTATGCTGTCACACTGGCACAATGGTCTTGTGTGTAGCATGTACTGGCAAATATTGTGCCATGCTGTATGACATTTATGTGACTGTTGTATATGATCATGTATCCTTCATATACTCCATTAACATTCACTGGTGTGTTAGTAAATGCTAAGGTGATGCCTTCTTTAGTATCATTCATGACTCCCTTGTTTGTCTATCAATATTCAGTCTTTTTGATAATAGCTTATATTATGACACGCATACACAGATTTCCATACATGTTTGTAGTACATATGCATTGGTTTACATGGATGTACATGTGTGATCATATTATGATGGACACACTACCACCCTTGTAAAATGTGACTAGTTATGTGCACCTATTCCATTTCTCTGGGCCATACTTCTGTGCACAGGACTGACCTTTTTATCAGTACTACACATGTATGGTATTATTTATATCACAAACTGTGATTTTGGCACCTGTTGTATTATGTTTGCATGGCAGTATATACGTGTATGTGTTACTCAAAAGTACTTTTGATGTGAACCTATTCTTCTTGCTGTTTAACTGTTGTACATAACTGTGTGTCATTTTTACACAGACTTATTTATAGCATTTACCAATCCACTATGACCACGTCTCATATATTGGCTATTTTGCTTCAATGCACCTTGCAAGAGCTTGCAGTCCATCCTGTGTTGTGAACACATGCATATGCAGTGTGTCTCATTAGAGTTGTCCTGTTTTGTTCTGTTCCTACATTCTCTTACTGGCATTTCCTCTGTGATGTGAACCTGTGTTGTCTATCGCCCTTACCCCTTATAGCTTTGGCCTACATGTTGCACATAAACATACCATATGGTATCTGTATGTTCACCTTCCTCTATGTTATCAACATTGTCATGTAGGTGTACTGGTATGATATTACCTTGTGCCACCATGTTGGGCATCATACACATGCAAGGCATATGGAAGAAACATGATGGTAATTGATTTGATTCCACCATTGATCATGTACTTGTGTGTTGAACATTACCCAGGAATTTGCATACTTCCTTCCTTAAGCATGATTACTCATATATGTATCACCATTTACTTTATATTCCATGCCATTGGTGTGTGTATGTGTAATGAAACTTCTTTCTGATTGGATCTTGCTATTCCATGGCATACCATGCATAGAACTGTCTACCTGACAACCCATCTGTGTTGTCCCTGACATGGCATATGTCTTTGACATCTTGATCCCATTTTTCTTGTGTTTGTGTTGTGTACACTCATTTGTGAATTACAAAGCCACATTAATTATTTGATGCAGCACTGCTGATTGGTACTGTGCTTGGTTGTTTACCATTTGCATGTTGGGTTGGAGGTTCTAGTCTGCTCTTCACTTGTCTTCTTTTGCATTTTCTTGGCCGCATTTAATCATCATTGCTGTTGCTTGGCTTACACTTGCACTGTTGACAGCCTAGGAGGTGATTGTATTTGATATCAACTGTAACTACAGTGATTGCATTCCACATTTAGTGTTCTCCAGCACACACTTACCATTGGACATACATGTTCTGGTATGACTGTCACACAGTTTGCAAAATCTGAACAATGATTTGTGCAATGGCACATATGTATTGTTTGCATTCCCATTGTTGGCATGCAAACCTACCCTGTTTGTGCATTTTCCTTCACAGATGTTGCATAGCCTGTATGTGCACTGTCTGTGCACCTTACTTATCCTTTATGTGTTTTTCTAACTTTTGACTGTCATGTCTTGTGCTATTTGTTGTGTGTTTCCACTTGCTCTTTTGCCCCTCCTCTTCCCATTTTTTTTTACATTTCTTCTGTGATGTCCCTCCTCTGGGGCAGTAGTCAAGGAGACTGAATCCTCACCACTGACACCAGTGAGGGACATTCACTTGGAACATAGGTTCATAGGTGTGTACTAGTCTAATGGCCCTGGAGCCTATATAAACCTAGCCCAAGAAGATTCCCTACCTAAAGATAGGTACACACTATTTCCAGATGCAGCTCTCTACACCAAGCAGAATTTCCCTTAAGAGCACACAGGGAGCACACATAGTCTGGGGTCTGGGTTTCCCTCTCTCTTTCTCTCTCTCTAGGCCCTCAATAAGATTCCTGACTAGCACAGCTATAGAGCTGAGTCCTCAGCCGAGTGTCCCAAGCAAAGTCCTCCACCACTCACTCTGTAAAATTAGTGTTCTGTGTCCCTGCTCCAAGTAGCTGACACATGCCCTCTTTGAGATTTTCATTTTCACACACACACACACACACACACACACACACACACACACACACACACACACACACACGGGAAAGGCTGGCACAGATTTACTAACTTTGCCTCTCTGCCCAGACAATAAGGTAGGTACTGCCACCAGGCCACTCGAAGGCCAACTACTCTAAGGCTCATACAAGTGTACCCAATTATACTCAGTGAAATTAATACTACTACAAATGGTAGTATTTGACCAATGCAGTAAGGCTTCCAGGAGTGGCCACAGTGTCATCAGATAGATAGAAGTGCTCTCAAAGGTTACAACATTCTCTAAAAGATCATCCACAATGAAAAGTTTAAAGATATTTAATAATAAATAAAACATGAAAATACTAAATATTTCCCAAAAAAGTAGAATTTCAATCACAGAAAATATTAAAAATAACAGATGAATAGATTCACACAGATACAGAAGAACAGTACTTAACTAATATCATTATATTTTCCTGACTGATCTAAAGAATTACTATTCCCTGGTTACTTACTAAAGCAAGGCAAGATGAAATAAGTGATCCTTCTATGTCAGGTTTCAAAAACAGACTGCTCTGAGAGTTCTGTCTCATCTAGTATTAAAAATAACTTCAGTGTCGATTACAGAATGACATCACATGCATCTGGTCACTTGACTTCTTGTTCCTATACTACCCCCTTTTACTAGAAACTGAACCAGAATCTCACAGATATGTGTTACCATACATGCAGATAGAGCTTTGCTAAGATGTGTTATAGCATCTGGAAGCCATAAAACCATTTCAATACTTCCACCCTTCCAGGGTAGCAAATTCAATGCTAAGGACAATACAGCAGGATTCCTAGTCCTTGTTTTCACAGACAATCAGTCTCTGGCTGCAGTCAGAACTGTAAGATACAATCGTTATGGCCTACCAGATAATTTAATTTCAAACTATTTTTCAAAGTTAGCTGACTGAGATTAACATCTTCACTTCAAGTATCCTCCATTACAATATATTAAATTCCACAGTTACAATACAGTCTGACATACATGTATATTTCTTTTCTGTCCAGCAGGACACACTGTCGGTACATTTTTAGCACAAACAGGTTTACAAATAAATTTTTTAACACAAGCATCTGTACAAATCAGTTTGATATACAAATGACATAATTCTTTACAAAACTCCAGCTAGCTATGCAGCCATATGTTAACACATCCACTGCCTTACTTCTCTTGGCATAGCGGATAATACCTTACATTGTCACACTTTCTATTCTCCAAAAACAAAAAATTCCCACCAAAAAAAAAAAAAAAAATGCCCATGCTCTTCTGCCTCTATCTCTGACCTTTTTATTCCATCATACCACGTGTGTGTCTCTCGCCCCACATCTGCTTTTCCATCACCCTATTTCCTTGGGTGTCTGTGTTACTTGTGTTTCCCACTTGTGTCCTACTCCCATTGTTAGCTGCTGTTAGCTATGATGTCCCACTTGTGTCCTACACCCATTGTTAGTTGCTGTTAGCTATGATGAAAGTGGTTGTGATTGCCCTTCTCCTTTCATCATGTTTTTATTAGAAACATTGTGAATTCCACAGAATTCAGTCCATCTACTAATTATGACAATATATGCAATTGTTTGTGGATATTTGCCACATTTTAGACAGAATACTGCACATTTATATTCATTTACTAATTTTCAGTATGTTAGACTGAGCTTGTATAATTTCCATAGATGTACATTGGTAATGCACGTTGTTGTTTGTCTTTTGGCTTTTCCCAGTTAGGGGTTGCCACAGCGGAACTCCAGTCCGCTAATGATTGGAAGCAAGTTTTTACAATGCCAAGTTGCCAGTTCGACACCCAACCTTCAACGAAGGCACGCCCATTCACGCATGACTTTCGGAACGCCACTTGACCATGGGGAGGACATGCAGACTTCACACAGAAGGCACTCCCCACACACCAGCCGAGAATCGAACGGGAAGACCTCTTGCTGTGAGGCAACAATGCAACCGCTTCACCACCGCAGACCATCTCACTTTATGTATAACTTTTCTTGGCATACAGATTTTTTGTGACTGCTTGAGGTTGCACAGATGTTTGAGGTTTATGTCTGCTTTGTGTTGAGTTATTCTCCATAAAGTGAGGCATATTTGCCTATTACTTGGTTAGCTGTAATTTTTTGCATGGAATTTGGTGCACTCTACCAGATTGTGTGAACTTTATGGAATCAAGCCCTATATCAATTCATCCAACAGTGATAAAGTAGGCTCTATTTTACTTTTAATTTCAGGTACTCCTCTCTTTCCACTTCTCGGAAGTATTATCCTGTCTGGAAACAAGTGATGCAGCTCCAAGATCAAGTCTATGAAATCTGCCCCTTTTATGCTAGTAGTACTCATTTTGTTTATCAGAGTCAAATCTTTTGTCTTCTCTTCCCTCCATTGTTGTTTATCATGTCTAGTACTACATTGTCCCAAGTTCTGTTCTGTACCCTTGCTTCTTGCCGTGGAGTTTTGCTTTATTTTTGTGAGTGATCAAGGTCCTAAGAATCCACTTCTAGTAGAGCACTGTCTGATATTTAACCTGCATCACAGATTGTCTGATATGCTGGGCCAGCTAAAGTTCCTAGAACGGGATTGTACAAAAAAGTAATCTCCAAAAGTAATCTCCACAGTGAGTCTTGAGGCAATCCCTCACTTCAGGAGGAATAACATGCATTTTGTTTTAAAAATTTATTTATTCTATGATAGATGAGCATCCTTACTTTAACAACTTTATTTTTACTAGGAGATGTGTCTTCTATAGTTGAATTTGATCAAATTTCGGTCCGAATCATATTACTGCCAATATATGTTACTTCAATCCTCTTGGTATTGATATTGTCTTGAGTAGGTTTCTATTTGATGCATTCAGTAACCTCTGGGTTTTCCAGTCAATTTCACACCTTATCTGCAGTATCTCCATCTTGCCTAGCCTTTTATCCTCACTGACTATGCATAGCTTGCACCCTCCATTCTCTTGGACTTATTTGCCTCACATTCCTTTTCCTTATACATAAAAAGAAATTATGTACTCACCATAATGTTCCATGTTTGCTGTCCATAATCTCACCTTCATTCTTGATGGTTGGGTTTGGAACTGAGCATCGGTTCCATCTCGGCTACATACTAAAGCTTGAGAGCTTTTACTGGTTCGAGGCTACATCCTATCCCAGGATGCCTAGCGACTGTTACCCAGATATCATTTGAGAGAACTAATCACTACACTGTGCCACCCAATATTGCAATTGCAACAGATCCTCTAACCCTAATTCCTAAGGCATGAGGGGAATCAGGAAAAAATACAGCCAATTTCAGAAAATTCCTCTCGATTCTCCAGGAGGGGGGAAGAAGGGTGGGATGCAAGAATGAAGGTAAGATTATGGACAACAAACATGGAACATTAGGGTGAGTACATAACTTCTTTATGTTATGTTGTCCTATCTCACCTTCATTCTTAATGGTTGGGACAGCATCCCCAGCACCTTCTTTCTTGAGTGTCTCAAGGGAGTAAACTCTTCAGAACAGTGGAACCAAAGGACGCCCTGTTCCAGGAGGCCACATCTACTTTGTAATGGGTGATAAAGGTATGAGGATTAACCGATGTAGCTGCAGCACAAACTGAATCCAAAGGGAGCCTAGCTTGAAAGGCAGTGGAAGTCAACTGTTTGAATATCCTCTAATTTTTCCCGGCAGCTCTTTATTCTGAGAGTTATAGACTTAAGTAATGGTGTCTGTAAGCCATTTTGATAAGGTGATTTTTGATACTGAAGTTACTTTTCTGTTTTCTGAGAATGAAGCAAACAGTTGGTCAGAGTTTCTAAATTCCTTTGTCCTATGCAAGTAAAAACATAACTGCCTATGTACATCCAATTGGTGAAGCATGTATTCTGCTTTGTTGCCATGATTGGGGAAAAACTTGGGTAGCTCTATGGACTGATTTAAATTGGCCTCAGAACAAACTTTTGGCAGAAATGAAGGATTTGCCTGAGGAAAACTCTGTCTTCATGGAAAATCAGATAGGGAGGACAGATAGAGCTTGCAGTTCTGAAACCCTCTTTGCGGAAGTAATGGCTGTTAAAAAGATTGTCTTCCAAGATAAGAACTTTATTGGGCAAGAGGAGGCTGGTTCAAAAAGAATTAGAGACAATAACACCAAATTAAGGTCAAAAGGAGGTGGTGGTTCTCTTATGGAGGGTCTTAGAAGGAATGTACCCCTCAGAAAGGCTTTGCATAATCTGTGAGATATTATATTGGATCCCATGTCTCCTATGTGGTAATTTGATATGGCAGCAAGATGTACTCATACTGTGGCTGCCACTGCACCCCCCATTAAATATTTCTCTTAAAAATTCCATGTTTGCAGATATAGGGGCTGTAAAGGGGTCTATATGTTTTTTGTCAGCCCAACAAGAAAATCTCTTCCATTTACTTGCATAAAGTTTTCTAGTTGTATTCTTGTGCGATGAAAACCAGAATGTGTCACACTGCTGTCGATAGTTCTGGAAGCCTGCTAAGATGGGAAGTGGAGTAACTAAGCTGTCAGCTTGAGGCTTTGAATAAAGGCGTGGAGCATTCCTGACTGATGAGTCAGAAGTTCTGGTACTGGGTCCAGGATCCAAGGCTCCTCCTGAAGTTGGGGTCATAGAAAGGGGAACCAAGTCTGATGAAGCCAGTAGGGAACAATGAGAATTAGCCTGTGACTCAATGATTTGACTTTCTGGAGGACCTTGGGTATCAATGGGAACAGAGGGAAGACATACAGAAGTCCCAGGGGCCAATCGTGAGCAAGTGCATCCCTTGGTGACTCCCCAGGAGGGGGAATTAGGGCAAAGTAGCTGCTGCATTTGGCATTGATGGCTGTGGCAAATAGGTCACAACAAGGCTGGCCCCACTTGCAAAAAAATTTGGTTTGCAATTTTCTGATTCAGGGACCACTCGTGAGGCATAACAATTGCCCTGATTAATTTGTCCGCTATCACGTTGGATTTCCCCAGGATGTGCATTGCAGTCAGAAAATGCTGAGAAGAGATTGCCCATTGCCATACTCTCTGAGCCTCTCGACAGAGGTGGTAGGATCTGGTTCCACCTTATTTGTTAATGTACCACACCACGGACATATTGTTTGTCAGTATTGCAATCTTACTTGTTGGAAGAGAGCTCTGGAATGCTTGCAACTCCAGAAGCACTGGCCTCATCCCTAGGACATTTATGTGCAAGTGGTATTCGTATTCTTACCAAGTCTCTAGGACAGTGTCCCAGATAATGCCCCCCCACCCTATCTGTGAGGCATCCGTGGTCACTGTAGCTACCGGTTTAGGAACGACAAATGGTCTGCCTATCGTTACCTGCGTGGACTGGAGCCACCATCATAGGTCCCTCTTGCAGGTGTTCATAATGCAAATCTTGTGTGACATGGGCAACTCCTGCATGGACCACTGAGCAAAGAGTTGCCATTGTAATATTCTCATGTGTAGACATGCTAGTGGGACTAATGTTATTGCAGCTGCCATTGAACTCAGAACCTTGAGGACAAATTTTGCCTGCACTTTTTCCTTCATAAGCAATATTGATACCTGATGGTGTAGTGTTTGAATTCTTTCTTGAGGCAATTTTGCAACCATGTGTTTTGTGTTTAAGTCTGCCCCTATAAAGATAATATGCTGTGATGGCAACAAGGCAGATTTTTCAAAACTTATGGTGATGCCCAGCTCTTAGCAGAGATGAATGGTGGTGTCTCTTGCCCTGGCTAGTAGATGCTTGGTGGTGGTGGTGGCCAGGAGCCAGTCGTCTAAGTATGGAAACACCCGGAATTCTCGATGCCTCAGGTGAGCCGTAACTACTACCATGTATTTGGTAAACACTCTGGGAGCTGTAGTGAGACCAAAGGGCAGAGCTCTGAATTGGTAATGACTGGCTCCCAGTCGGAATCATAAATATCTTCTAGATCGCCTGTCCATCTTTATATGGTAGTATGCATCCTGAAGATCTATGGAGCACATACAATTGTCTTGTCCCAAAAAATGGAGTATAGACTGCAGTGTCACCATCTGGAACTTTGTTTTCTTTGCCAACTTGTTCAGTCTGCTGAGATCCAAAATTGGTTTCTAGTCCCCTGACTTTTTTGGAACGATAAGGAACCTTGAGTAAATTCCAGATCCAATTTAGTTTGTGGGGACTTCCTGGATGACGGTTTTTCTTAGCAACCTTTGAACTTCTAGGGTTGCTTGATCCCTTTGACTGGGTGGTATGTCTGGGATAGACTTTGGTGAAAGGGGTGGAAGGGAGAAAGGAATGTTGTATCCCCTGGATTTGATCGATTGTACCCATTTGTCTTGAGTGATGTCCGGCTAGGCTTTTGGGTACAGTGATAACCTCCCCTTGACTGCCTCCAGACCGCCTCCTCCCCTTGACTGCCTCCAGAGGTGGACGGGTGGACCTCCATTCAGTAGCGCTGGAAGGGCCTACCAGAGAACCTATCTCTGTCACCCTGATTCTGCAGACCCCCTCTGCCATGAGGGTAGCATCTTCCATTGTTATTTCCCCTTCTGCCCCGGGGGAAAAATCACCATGAGCATCCGGCAAAGCTCCTTTGGATTTCTGGAACCATGTTTTTCTGCCCTTCTGACCTTTGGGATAATGTCTGCTAGAGAAGGAGAAACATACTCCCATGGCAGATAAAGCCTTGCCATCTTGTTCACTCCTGGTAAGGGCTTCCTTAACATTTGGCCCGAATAAGGACGAGCCATCAAAAGGGTCATGAATAAAGGAAGACATGAAGGGTTCAGCAAACTCACAAAGATGCATCCAGGAATGTCTCCACAGAGCTATTCCTGTGACCACTGCCCTACTCATCCATTGTCCACATAAGAAATGAGGCACATGGAGGAGTTTGTTATAGAGGTTAAGGTCGCAAGCTGAGAGCTTATCTTGTCAGGTACCCCCAGCTGTAGTACTTTGGAGGGTATGTCCTAGCTCCTTGAGGAGATCCCTCTGAAGATGAGGGAAGTGGGATAAATAATTCAGTGACCTAAGGGTAAAGGCCACTAAAGAGAACATACGCTTCCCGTATTTGTCCATCTTTTGAGACTCTTTATTCGGTGGATGGACAGATGAAGAAGTTTCGGCTAATTCCTTCTTGGTGGCTAACACCATCAGCATAGCATCTACTGGGACACCTTTGGTTAGAAATGGTTTGTCCTCCGGGGCTATAATGAATTTGTTGGGTCTCCTCGGAACTGGTTCCACTGACTGTTTAGAGCCCCATGCCTTTCGACCGACTACCCCTAGGAGCTCATCGTAAGGGGGAGATGCCCAAGAAGTGGAGGATCAAGAACCAAATGTCTCCAGTATACAGACTCATCTTCAGAAAGGGAGAGGGTATTCCAGCCAGCTCTCTGCTTCAGGATCTCTAAACTGTCTGAAAAAGAGGCATCCTCAGAGGGTGACCATGGGGACCCTTCTGAATCCTCTAAGTTAGTATCTGACATGACAAGAATCAGGGGAGTCAGTGTGTTTCTTCTTACAAGTTCTCTTCTGAGGGACCTACCTGGAGGAGAGCTCCGGGAAGGTTTCAGAAAAGAGGGTCTCACCCATTAGGGTGTCCTGGGGCATCGGTTCCCTATGCTTTGGCTGGAGGGATGGAGTAGAGGTTGGCACTGCACCTTTAGGGGGAAGAGTAGCTGGAGCCAAGGGTGGAGTATACTCTGAGAAAAGCACACTCCTCATCACCTTGAAGGCACCACCAACCTGGGCCAGGAGAGCATCCAGCTCAGAGGAACCAGGTAACCTGACCCACACCAAGAAGGATGGCTCTGAGGCTGATTTGGAAGCCAAACTCACCTGTGCCAAAGCTCCATGTGGGAGAGTTGGATCCGACAAGGGTCCGGTTTGACTCTTCCCCCTCAGAACTGATGGAGTCTCCTACCCCAGATCCCTCGATGGATGACAACATGGATGAGATTGGAGCAGAAGTCAGCACTGAAATGCCAGGGATGGATTTTGGGACCGATGGTTCCACCACCAGGATCTCCTGGCACTCTGGCTCCGAACTCGACTGAGTCGGAGGAGGAACAGAAGGTAAAGCAGCAACTGAAGTTGGCTCTATGCCCGTCTGGGCTGGGCTTGTGAGGATGTTTGCTAGAGCCAGTGCACGAAGCAACCTTCTAACCACCAGCTCCACATCATCATCCAAAAGGCTCCTGGATGACTGAGAGGAATGAGTAGAATACTTGTGGCTACCCACCACCGATTGCAATAAAGGAGACTGAGGCACTGAATGAACCAGATCCAAGGAAGGTGACCAACTCCTTGGAACCGATGGAGATTTTTCCTTTTTGGAACTGACAGACTTCGGATCTGAAGAATCCACTTTCTCACATCTTTTCAATGTCTCAGAAGCAGAAGCCGAAGACGTTTTGGATGACTTCTCAGAAGTTTTGGAGGCCTGAGTTCCATCAACAGCTGATTCAAAAGGCCCTTTTAACAGACTCCTGAGTATCAATTTGTTTCTCCATTCCTGCAGGACCCTTGAATTAAAAGCATGGCAAATAGAACAGGAATCCTGCAGGGAATGGCACCCAAACAATATACACAACTAGTGTGTCCATCTGTGATCGACATTTTGTGTGTGCAAGAATCACACTTCTTAAAACCATCACACTTCTTAAAACCAGACTGTTTAGACATCCTATTAAGTCACTATCGGCAAAAAAGTCACAACCAGTAATGTCACAAAAAAATAGTAAATTGACACACAAGTAAATCTAAATCCCTTAGAGCCACACGCTCGAGGGACTTGAACCTCAGCACAGAAATAAATAGAACTTGCTGGAGGGACAGGTTCATAACCCAGAGGCTCCCTTCACTCTGGAATAGAATTCCAGTTCATGTGAGGCAGAGCACCTCACTGAATCTCTTCAAGAAGAATCTCGATAGGTGGATGGGGGATCGTAGGTTTGTCCCAGGGATTACTCCCGTGTCACTATTAGACAGAGGCACAGCAAACTAAACCTTAAAAAGGGCACAGTATACTCAAATCAAGGGGTGGCGTAAGCCATACAGAATCGGGCTAGGCTTATAATTGCCCCAGGACAGATAGCCTAGTATGAACCTATGAACCTATGAACTATGAACACAGCAAAACAGGTCAATAAGACTACAACAAAACCAACTACACTAGAAAAAAACAACTTTTTTTTGGAAAAGGGTTAGAGGAGAGTCTCTAACTTAAACAACATACTACTCTAACCTGAGTAGACAGCTCTAACTTAAACAGTAAAACCTGGAATTAGAACAGGGGAAAGAGAGCCCTCTAACTAAAATGGGCTAACTTAAGGAAGAGGAGGAAAAAAGGGAATCCTCTAACTTAAATGGACTCACTAAAAAGGGGGTAGCAATTAGATATAAGGCCTAGGAAAGCAACAGCCCACACAAATCAGCCCAAACAGCAAAAAAGCTTTTAACTAAGGCAAGGTAACATTGAAAGGATACAACTATCTAAAATAATTATTCTCCTCTGAAAAAAATACCAAAGAACACTACAAAAGTTAAAGAAAATATCCACTTAGCCTGAGCCAGCAGAAAATCAATCCCGAAGCTTCAAGCGGCAAATGAGATCTAACAGTCACTAGGCATCTTGGGTTAGGATGTAGCCTTGAGCCAATAAAAGCTCTCGAGCTTTAGTATATGGCCGAGTCGGAACCGATGCTTGGTTCCAAACCCAACCATCAAGAATGAAGGCAAGATAGGGCAACATAACAATATGTTCTAAACTCCTTCATGAACTTCTCTCTTTTTTCATGCTCTTCTCTTTAAAACTGCCATGCATTTGCAATATTATGTGAGTATTCTCACCTTGTTCTATTCTGTCACTATAAAGGTAGTTGGGTAAACAAGCAGTACAAGGAAACCTAATACAACCACTCTTCTGTTCTCTCCCTCTCACTCCATGAATTACAGTAACTATTGTCCAAATGTTTCAAATATATCGTCAGTTCTGCTCACAATGGAAAACTCCAGGAAAACAAAAGACCATATAGTAAAATATAAAAATTTATTCTAGCGCCTTGGTGTAACCACCTTCAAGGAGTAGCACAAGTACAAAAAACACACCCTTCTTATACATCCATAAATTACATTCAGTTAAGCAATTAATCAATTTACTTAAAATGATTTATTTAAAGCAAACACTTCCAATTCAGCTCATTATTTATGCCTCCAAGTACCAAAGTTTTATATTTTAAAATGTATATGCTTTCCTTGTACATCAATTTTGTTTTAATACATTTTCTTTCTTCTCAATACACTCAACCTTTTCTAAAATGATACCATATAACAAACTTTCATCAGTATTATGATATTTTTTTAAATGTGAGGATATTATTTTCTCTTCCCTTTGATTTTTCACATCCCTCAAATGTTCCATAAATCTTGTCCTGAATTTTCTTAGTTTCCCCTATGTAATATAATTTACAAGGGCATTTCAGTGCATATATCACCCCTTTACTTTCACATGTGTATATCCCCCTTGACTTAAATTTAACTATTAATTTTGTTCACTGTATTAATAACATGTGAACACACGCTACATTTATTACACTGGAAAGTGGCAGATTGCAATAAAGGCCTACCAATATTTACTACCGGTCTAACAAAGCTGCCATGAACTACCATGTCCCTTATATTTTTACCCCTCTTAAATGAGAAATAGGTTTGTTTTTGGCAAAATTGTGGACAAACATTTATCCTGCAACAGATATTCCGAATAATATTTAATCATGTCCACTAATGCCCCACTCTTAATATTATAAACAGAGACATAATATATAGAATCATTCACTTCTTGATCTTTCACAATATTACTTCGACAATCTACTGTCCTTATTTTCTTCCTTCTGTTTCCATATCTTCCCTCTAATACTTCACTTTTAGCTGTCTCTGTAGACTTTAAATCATATCCCCTACTTTAAACATATTCACTGTTTGATCTATTTCTTTTTCTAAATTAACTTCATCATTACATAACTTGGATAACCTAAATAATTCCCCATATGGCAAAGCAACCATGACATGAGGAGGGTGACAGCTACTTGCATAAAGATATTGACTACCATCCTCGAACTTCCTGTGTATGTTAGTTATAACATTACTGTTCTCCTTTCCTTCTAAAGTTAAATCTAAATAAACCACTTTTTTACTTTTCTGTAAATCAAAAAAAAGGCCGATTTCTTCAGAACATTTGTTACCTCTAATGCTAATATTAAGACCTGGTTTGAACTGTTAACACCCTTTAAAATTACAAGGAATGTTCCTGATAAAATACATCTCAGTGTTCCAGATAGTTGGGAATCCAAGAACTGTATATGTTGGTATCAATGCATAAATGACACTAAAGTTTTAGACTCTCCGCTTCATATAAAAGAGCATGATTTACTTCCTCAAAACTGGTTAATTCTACAAAGTATCTTAACTTATTCTCAAGATTTATGCATAATACTTAAAAACTCATCTTATCAAGAAACACCAAAGATGATAACACTCATGTGTGAAACTTTGCATAATAGCTTTAATACAAATAACATTATTTCAAAATTATATAACACGTTAATTGTTTATAAGTCTAATATAAATCAAAGTTACTGGAACTTTATATTCAAAGGCTGTTCTTTTAATTTCTCACATGATGAAAAACAAAAAATTCTGTTATCCATCAAGCATACTTCATGGTCTCTGGAGTATTTTTGCTTGGCAGTATCTACATAGGGCATTTCTGACACCAGATAAGATAGTTAAAATAATAGTTCCAGTGCATCCTGCTGGAGATGTAACATACTAAAGCCGATTGGGCACACATTTTTTATGATTGTCCTAAATTAAAGGGCTATTGGAACAGAATAGAAGATTTTCTCAAAGCATTATTCACAGATTCCTTCTTATTGTCTAAATCATTAGTTCTTTTCAATGCGAATGAAAGTTACTTTTTGAATAAGAATAATTCATATTTACTATGGTCAGTACTTGCTTTCGCCTGAAATGCATCAATAGAAGATGGAAAACTAGCTGCCCACCCACTGTTGAGGATTTCTTGTCTTCAGTGAAAGACCTGGCAATCAAAGAAACTAAGACCAAAGAACTTAGAATCTATCCAAATAAATTTATTACTAATCCTTTGGCAAAAGTTTTAGCACTTATTGAGACTTTACAAATGGACCACAACTCTTTCTTGACTGTTGTGTATTTTAACTGTGATCTGCAGTTTTGCTTCTGGCCTATGTGTATATTGTAAATAGTTTTTGCCTTATTTGTTAATAATTTGTCTTAGAATGAGAATACTGTTTGTCATTTGTTGTCTTTTACTTTTCTTGGAAAACTTAATAAAATATTAAAAAAAAAGAAAGGCCGAAAGGATTTTTATGCAATTCACTTACAAATCTTTTTATTTCATTCCAACTTTCCTCACACACAAAAATTAAATCGATATAAGGAAAATAAAAATGAACATATTTTTTTCATAAAATCTAACTTCCATAAAAATGTAACTTCAAAAAAACATATTGGCATACATGGGGGCAAATGCTGCCCCCATTGCGGTGCCTAGTTTGTCTGTACATATGATTATCAAAATAAAAATAATTATTCTTTAAACAAAATACAACTATTTACAAAACAAAATGTCTGAAGGGAGTATCACCCAGAAAGTATTTAATAGCTTTCAACCCATCCTCATGTCTGATGGAGGTGTATAAGCTCTTCACATCAAGTACCAACCAATACTTTTTTTCATTCCAAACTAAAGGGAATATCTTTTTGAGAAAATCAGGACTATCCTGTATGCATACAGGAGATTTTTGAACATATAGTAGTAATATACTGTGTAGTGCTATACCAATATTATGAAGAAAATATTTACATGCTGAGATTATAGGTCTGCCTGGGGTGGTCAATTAATCTCTTATGTACTTTTGGCAAGCAAAGAAATATGGCTCTCTCACTATTTCCATCAAATAACCTGTTCTTAACATCCCTTTTCAGTAAAATACCCCAGTCTAACATATTTGTCCAAGATTCTTTCAAATTTAGTTAAAGCCTGTTCATACACCTCTATGGTAAATTTCTCATACTTCATTATTTTCCAAATGTTCCATACACATTTTGTTGTACTGGACTATATTCATTACTACTATTTTGTTGCCTTTATCAGCTGGTTTAATTATTAAATCCTTTCTATTTTGTAACCCCTTTAAATGCTTGCCATTCTTTAAAGGTTAAATTATACTGTATGTATTTTTTATTTTTCAAAATTTCTTCACATATACTGTCACACCCAAAACCTATCATAGTATCACACTGTTTAACATGTACATTTTCAAAGGGAGGAATAAACTTGTTTGAATTAGGAATACCAGAAACATCCACTTTGCAATATGTATTTAAATCATTGTTGCTTAAATCAACGTACATTTCATCCTCACACGATTAAAAGCTTTCATCTGAATCACTATATGTTTGCATATCACTATTCACAAC
This sequence comes from Protopterus annectens, assembly GCF_019279795.1. Taxonomy (NCBI): domain Eukaryota; kingdom Metazoa; phylum Chordata; order Ceratodontiformes; family Protopteridae; genus Protopterus; species Protopterus annectens. Next base: position 1,849,443,867 of record NC_056728.1, read on the forward strand.
TACACTACCACTTTTTTGCATAGCAAAATAACATTTCAAGTGTAGTTTGCGAATAAAGCTGAAATTTTCCTGTTTAACTACATGCACCCTCGATATAACCATAGGGACAAAATTGAGGCCAAAATTTAAAACCATTACTTTTTCCTCAGTCAGAATACAATTCAATAAATTCAACACAATATTAGTAACAGTACAAACCTCGGTTACACTATCTTCCAAACTTTTGATTGTATTGTTGTCCGTTACCCTGTCCCTGTTCAAAGTCCCTTCTCTGGTTCCCATTTGCATGCGGTTCATTAAAGGTGTAATTTCGGCCCCTTTTATGGCTCTGTTGGTGTTAACGGTTTTCCTCGCTCCTTTTGCATTTTACTATATGGTCTTTTGATTTCCTGGAGTTTTCTATTGTGAGCAGAACTGCTGATATATTTGAGACATTTGGACAAGCAGTACAAGGAAGCCTTGTTCAGCCAGTTTCCTCTTCAGGATACCCATTTCTTTGCAATATTGATATGTCTGCAAAAAAGTGCTGCACAAGTTAATGCAGTTTTGCTTCCAAAAACACCCTCTGTTTTCTGCTGTATTTGATAATCCAGTCTCTTGTGGGAATGGAGCTGAGAGTCATAAGCTCATGCCTAGGATTATCTGAGTTTAATTTTCTCCTTCCAACCCTACAAATACTTTTAATTCTAAAAATAAACTTAGATGGAAGTTTTTGGCCTCTTTCTCATCTTACTTTCTACAAATTCCCATAATTCCTGAGTCTTCACAATTTCAAGTACATGAATAATTTACACATTGTACCTCTGTTTTTTGTTTTCTAAATTATTCACTTTCAACTGTACCATGTATTTTCCTCTCTAGCTCTTGTCATCTGATTATTCAGTTATTACTTTTTGTTTTTTTTACATTACAGTTCTTACATTTTTCATTTGTCGTCTCTAAAGTAGTGGCAATCTGCCCTTGTATGCTTATACATGCTTTCTGAGTATGCAGTACCATAGAATGGTAGGCCTCCATACCATGTGCAATGACAAAAAGAGACTCAAACAGCAACATAAGATGTTCTCCTACATTTGCTCCCTTTAATCAAGAAACCAAATGCATTTAACATTTGAATTAATTGTCCTACCATTTTGCCTTTGACTTTGGCAGGCTGACTCCACAGTTTTTAGTTGTATTATAACAAAATTGCTGTGTCAGTAGGTAAAGAGACTGAACTGAGCAGTCATTTCTTCCCGGGTAAAGCCATGTCCCACATACTTTTCCTTTAACAAATCTAGCTTCAGAGTCTCATACAAATGTCTCATAGCATGCAATCAGAGTATTATGTAGCATACAGAACCTCACACTTGTGCATTTGTATGAAAAGAATACCATTTATCTGGACTGTCAGACTGCCTCCCCTCAGACGATCCACCACTCTCTGGAGGTTCAAAGGACAGCAACTGTCCACCTCAAAACAGCTTGCCATTAGATTTGTGGGCTGTTACATGTCACCATGCTAAATCAGCACAACAAAACATCTAGCACTGATAGATAATTGTTTTAATATGTGAAAAACAAATTTTACAGACAGTTCCTTAGTTAATGGATATCTGAAGTAGATTATGATGGTTATATTATACTATCGGAAAAGCAGGGGGTAATTTCAAATATCTACCTGCTCAAAGGAGTTTAAAAAGGAATGTTAGATCCTCAGCACACTTTCTTCTTGAGAAAGTCAGAAATGAAGACTCTGTATGTTTGTACACTGTATTGAGACATTCCAGAACAAGCATTTATAACTATTTTTTGTATATATTTATTTATTGAATTTTTATAACACAATAGTTCAATCATTACAACTGATTAATGTTTATAAGAAACCACAACAATGGCATCATTTACCTTTCCTCTTCATATAGTTGCTATATAGGAACAGTAAAAGAACTACCATTTTTCTGCTTACTAAAGACTTATTTGAAATTATTTCTGTCAGTATCTATTATATCAAAATGAAACCATATGATGACAGGTGCACTTGACATAATGATGCTTATGGTTCTATATCTAACAAAATATCTACAACGCATATTGTATGCTAACTTACTAAAGAAGCAACAGCAATACAGCTAACATATACAACTAAAACATAGCTTGAGTAGACAACAATAGCAGTAGAATTAATAATTATGTCACACCCTAGTATTTGTTCTTAAATTAGGCTGGAACAGATTAGTGAAAATTAGCTTAGAGGCTATATATATATATATATATATATATATATATATATATATATATATATATATATATATATATTATTATAGCTACTTTTGATACACCTGAAAGGGAAGTCAATGTCATGTAACTAGATTGCACCTGTTTTACTATATGAGATGAATACAGGGTACTAATAAAGTTTATAACTCATGAATGCTAAAAACATGGTGTCAGTGGTGCAACAGGTAGCATGCTTCCCTTTGGCTGTGTAAGGTCAAAAGACTGTGGGTTCTATTACCACTCAGGTGGCTGAATTAATTTTGTCTTCCTTGTTCATATAGTGATGAGGATCCCTGCCTGTCACATGGGAGACTGGGGTTTGATTCCCCAATGTGGAGCATGTAGTTTTTTAGAGGGTGGGAGGTTGACTTATTGGTTAAGGTGGTAACCTTACAGACACAACGTGCAGCATTTGATTCTCACATGGAGTAATTTGTTAGACTTAAAATGGCCCACAAGGGCAGTTAGCCTGGTACTAATTTATGAAGCTATGAACTTAAAACCTTAAATATCTGCAGCATGCATATAAAGATAGCCCAATGCTCTTCATTGTTTAATTATGTAGTATATTTTTCTTTTTTACTTTACTTTTTACTTTTTATTTATCTTATGTTTGATTTGCTGATTTGTGAATGCCCAGCTTGTTTCATGATATTTTTAATCTGATATGTTGTAGGTTTATTTTTGTACATGTATGTTAAATGCCGTGCATGTCTGCTTATGTATCTGCAATAAAAAGAAATAAATGTCTTATTCCTACGAACAAGCCAACAGTACAATCACTCTGTGCTTGTCAAAAACTAGCTAAATGCTTCACACTTGGAAATCTTTCTTCAGGTGTTTTGAAATGAGATTTAATAGACCAGGTTTGATAGACCCAAAGGCTTGTGATATGTATAGTATATGAGGACATAGCTAATATATATGAAGTAATATTCAACTTTAGATATGTTCATCCTCCACAATTAATATTTTGCATACTGTACCATATGGCACCACACGTTTTTCTTTTCAGTCTTTACTTTGAATATAATGGATTGCATAGATTGCAAAATAAACTGATGGTAGAACATGTCAAGCAAGAGCAACTACCTAAAATCATGGGTGAATATTCCAATGATATAAGACAATATTCCTGAATATACTTTGTCATAAATTTACTGTTCTGTATAAGTAAAGGTAATAAATTGCTTTGCTGATATAACCAATGAAACTGCATAAGACAAAAGAGTCTCTAAGCACAGTAAGGACAAATGACCTGCCATTGCTTGTGTTTCTGTTATCAGGATTAAGGTTTTATTTAGCAATGCCTTTCCATCAAGGTGAAACAAACGTACAAATTATGGATTGTATGACCTCACTGCACCAGACAGAAGAATGCAGTTCTGAACAAATATAATTAACCAGCTGATAAAAAAGGCTGCAGATAAAAAATGCAATGTCCTATTATATTCATAAAATGAATACAAATGACAGTGATGTCTTTCACAGAGGAGACTGTGCTTATACTTTTTGCTGATTTGACTTGATCTTCTGAAGGAAAACATGTACAGAATGCAGAGTCATTTTCCACAGCTAGAGGACAGTATGGATCCTACCACATTGACCTAATAGACAAATCACTGTATTTAAAGTCCATTTAAAGCCATCATGTATCTGGGATAGGTGTTTGTAGGTAACATAAGCTGTGATCTTTACGGCTAGACAGATTCAGAAACTAGAACAGTAACGTGTGTGTGTGAGACTGTGTGTGATTCAGAAAATCACATTTATACAGTGATATGCAGGCTGTTAATGAAATTATTTCATAGTCAAGTGACAACATACTTACAGTAAAAAGTGTATACAAAACCATATATTTGGCATATCTAGTCTACATACCGTTACAGTATATCTGGAAAAGAGGAACTTTATTTACAGCTTGTGCTAGATGACAGCACTTTTTGCTTTTAATACTATGATTTAAAACCATGCCTTTTTGCAATACTAGTTTAATTTTATACTATATAACATGGAATTTCTATTTGCATTCCCAGTTTGGGAGAGTGCTGTGTTTATTCCTGCAAGGTTTTTATTGTAATTAAGGTATTTGCTAGGTGTATGTTACATTGGATGGAATTCATAAGAGTTGGGCTGCATGTTGGAGCAAGGTTTGTCCCACACAGCAGCAATATAGTGCTTTGTGAAGTACACATACATATCCAAATTGTGGCAAACTGTGCATCTGAGCAGCTAGATGTGCTGAAGACATTGGAACAGTGCTAAAAGGCTGTAAACCAGGGAACACAGTAAGAAATACATTTTAGAGTAAGGTAATTATCATGCACGGGCTAGCACTCACCTCCTGAAACTGAATGGCAGCATGTACCAGGAGTCAGCATGTGGTGGGGAATGTATCAGCATGCATGGCATAGTAATAAGCAACAACACTCTCTGGGCACCTACTGTCTGATGTTCAGTTACTTATCAGTTAGCGGGTTAATGCCAAATAAATTTGCTGTGGTTAGGGTGCAAGGTTCAAATTCACTTCCCCCACCTTAGTAGTTAGCTTTTTAGGGGAAACATGCAAATGTCCCAACATATCCTTCCTTGGCCCATCTCTGGGTTATTAATATGCAAAATATAAGTGCTAAAAACTACCATTGGAATGTAAAGATAGGGTTCTTAAAATCTCCACAGATCGATAGATTAGTATGAACCCATGAACCTATGAAAAGGGAGGAAAAGAGAGTATAAGACAACAGGGCATGGGCGAACACAGCAAGAAGAGGTACACACAGAAGGAAAGAGTAAAGGAAAAGCAGGTGGAAGAAGGCAGAGCACTTTTGAATTTCATACATACATACATACATACATACACACATACACACATATATATAAAAATATTTATAAAGTGGACAAATGATTATGAGAAGGAGTGGACAAAGCGCAAAAGTAGGTTGTGCAAAAGAGGAATGAGGATACACATGAAATGGGATATGTTGGGGTATGGGCAGTGTGCCAACTGACCCAGAGGGATGGCTATGTGACCAACAAATGGCTCAGGACAGTTGGGGAGGCTGGTGACAAGGGCATCTTCCACCTTTGGTGCCCAGTTTCAGGGGCTGACCACTAAAACACATCTGCAATATGCTCTAGGATGGGCATGGTATCAGCAAAGAAAAAGGCTACTGCATTGTCAGATTCCTCCTGCACCTCCTGACATATTGACATCTGGGACACAGCAGGTGATTGAGCTGGAACACTTGTCTAGAAGAGGTCACTCCCCCTGCTGAGGCAATTTTAACCCTCTCACACACCACTGCTGCAGCCACAGGAAAGACAGGACCTAGTGGCAGGTGTCATGCCTGCAGTTCATTGTTATCATCACAATATACAGTATGGAATCACAAGAAGGGTGACATAAGTGAAAATATTCTAAGAATGATAAAATCAATACAGTACATGTCAGTAGGCAATACGCAAACTAGCTCTGCTTGCCGAAAGTTTCAGCAGACCCCTGTGGCAGCCAACATGGGTGACCTCTCATACTGCTTGTGCTGAAAGACAAAAGGGACAAAGCAGCTTTCACACATGTTTAGATAAGATAAAATTATACTACCACTTTTATGTGCATTATAGCAGGAGCCCAGACATGTGCCCAGAGCTTCACAACTAAGGCAGTGTCAAGCATATAAATACAAGATGGCAGAAGCTTGCTACAGCATCCATTGTCTCACAACAGAAAAGCCACACATTACCACACAATATACAGCAGTGCCCTGACATATAAACAAGCATCAGACACAGGGCACCACAGTTGTCCAATTGGGAGGTCCTGTTATCTGTAGAGGAAGTAGTCAAGTAGTCTTTATTAGGAACACTGTTATAAATAGCTGACAAAATGTTAAAACTACAGTTTGAAAAAAACAGTATAAATGCCAAAGCCTTACTATTCCATTTAGGGTATTCCTGCTTAACATATACTTTCCACTGCCAGACATCTGCAGGGTAACAGCCCTGCAAGTCATGCCGGAGGACAGCATTAACCTAAGTCAAAAATGTGGCCACGTCATATCAGGCATCCATCTTCCAAAAATGGACAAAAACAGTGTCCCAGTCACTCCTTAAACTGGATGTGTAGGAAAATGAGCATCATTTTGTTCTCCTTAGCATACTAGAAAGGTGCAGTCTGTGGGGCATTAGCAGTGACAGCTATCTCTATGAATATCATGCAAAACAAGATACTGACTTGTGATTCATGATGGAAGTGTAACTTCTGAATCTTGAGTGGTGCAGCCTAGAACTGCTGCAGAGGGGACACGCATAGACAGTAGTGAGGAAATCATGTGCCCTTAAGCATGGCATATCAGCAGAGTGCAGTGCAGCCTAGCATCTTATCATCCGTGCATTTCACTAAAATATAGCAATTCATAGACATACATGGAATAAAACTTTATTTGAATACCTACCATTCAAACTTGTATTTTCTTGTGAATGAAGCCAACATGACAGAGTTTTTTTGCAGTGGTGCAGTGGTTGCATTATCACCTCACAGCAAGAGGTTCCTTGGTTTAATTCTTGGTTGGGGTGTCTTCTGTGCCGAGTCTGCCCATCCTCCCTGTGTTTGTGTGCATTTCCTCCCGATGCTCTGGTTTCCTCCCACATTACAAAGACATGTCTAGAGCATTTCTTCCTGGGCCTTCCCTGAAAATTTGCTTTGTTCCAAGTCAAACTTTCCCGGTAAACAAATGTTAAATAAAAAAATAAATAAATAAATACCAAACTACACATGAAAAATACAGAGGAACAGCAACATCAGTATGAATGAACTTTCTGGCAGCAGGGTAGGATAGTTTTAAGAAGGCACAGTCCTGAGAAGGTGCACACCATTCTGTAGTACTGAGGTATGATGTATTTGTCAGTTGTGCTGTTCATTTGACAAACTCATTGTAAGGTTGGAGAGAAAGAGGCAGCTGTCCCCAGTACAATTTATTTGAAGTGAAATTGTGAAAAATTGTCACTATGAAAGAGGTGCCAATTGGTACCTGCAAGTCAGTGATACGAACCCTGCTGTTTGTCATTCAGCTATGTACCACTGTCAGACAGCAGCCATTTAATCAGCCACATCTGAGACTGAGGATGCTTAATTTGAATGTGCTTGCAGTGTGTGTGTGTGTGTGTGTGTGTGTGTGTGTGTGTGTGTGTGTGTGTGTGTGTGTGTGTGTGTATGTGTGTGTGTGTGTGTGTGTGTGTGTGTATGCGTGTGTGTGTGGGGGTGTATGTTAGGAACTATAGCAGTGAGCTAACATAGCTCTTTGTTGCAGTTTATTCTGAATAATACTGTCAATAGAAGGGTTGCCCAGGGCACCAAATGATCCAATTACAGGACTGAGCCCTTGCCTTTCAGCACTGTTTATGTACACAGACTAATCTGCACTGTGGTTACCTGCAACTTAACCAACATACAGCCCATGTATAATATATGCAGCTGGTATAGCTACACTGTAATTATAGGAAGGTAGGCTACCATCAGCGCTGTCTGTACCTATACTAGTCTATATATCCTAAGCATACTGTATGCATGTATTGGTGGGACATGTACAGGCTTTACTGGGTATAAGCCCGTCACCATAGCCCATTAAACTACTGTCACCTGTAAGCCCTTAGGTGCTCACCACCCATGCTTTTGTTGAAGACCACCATTTCCATGTATATGTCCGTGGGCCTGCATAATGCATGTCTGTTGCTACCACTGGTATGGCGTATCACTGGAGTGCCTACTGACCATAGCCTAGCATATAAGTGGCATGTACTATGCTCCTATCCTGTCTGAACTTGTAATGTTTAGTATATCTGTGGCATTTCACTGCTTCTAATCCATAGCCTGCTGCTCCCAGCAGTCACCAGTCTACAGCCATATATTTTGCTAACATAGGTGTCATCATGTTGTTTAGAGGAGATGAACTGCAGAGGTTGGACAGATTCAGCCAAGCTAAGAATATCTTGATAAAGGCATTCAGAGGCCAGTGGTTCCACCTGCTGGAGACAGAGGGTGCTCCCAACAAGCTATGTGACCATGTCTGTGAAACTATGGTCCATGACATCAGTGTTGTTGGTAAGTGAATCACACAACAAAACAATATGTATTTGACATAATTAGTAGGGTCTACAAGAATGTAAGCAACATAGTAGCAGAAAGGTTGGCCACTGTAGGGAGACTACCTCCCATTAAAAGCTAACTGACAAGGAAGAGTTTTCTCCTCATGTATATGATAAAAGCACAGGTATCATACCTGAAGCAGTGGGCACAGATTCTTAGAGAAGACAACCCTTACATGTCTTGGAAGGAGATGCACCAGGTTAATATATGTACTTAAGATACGTATGGCAACAGGTCTGATATATCATTCCGTATGTTTCCTGTAAGTAGGTCAGGTGTGCAGGCACACAGGAATGGTAGCAGTAGTATTTGAATTCCATCTATATCTGCATTTTCTTTACCAGCCTCACAAGTAACACAGGAATTCATATTCACTTTGTTCTGTCTTATGTCATATATTCATAGATAGGACCACTGCTATGGTGACACTTCTATAGGCCTGGTCAGGACAGCAGGCTGAAGTCAGAACCTACACAATTGTTTGATGATGTTGAGACAGTGATCAAGTTACAGCCAGCGGATAAGGAAACACTGTTGTTTTGGGCTGTATCTTCCTGGGTAGTCTTTGACCCATTGTTCAGGGTGAAAGTATGGCCACTTCCACACCTAAGCTAAAGATGTATAGCTTGAACATTTACCATCCCCACCAGGATGGGGTCTGTATGACTGAGAGCACCAGCATATCCCCCACCCCGTGGCTGAAGCAGCAGAAGAGAACATTACAACCAATGTAGCAGGGGGTCCTATTGCTGTCACTGTCACAGGTCATGGCCTGCCCCTGTTTCACAGCAGCACTAAGGCTCTACCAGCAGATGTGCAAGGCTATCATCTGAATAATCACATTGAGATGGAGATGATTGGTGTGAGGCATTACTTCACTGAGAATGTCACCCAGCACTGGCAATGCTTTGGTTATGGCATGGAGTCCAGGGAAAATACCATGCCAAATTAGGATTGTGGTGAAACTTGTTACTACCATGTCCACCTCTTTACAAAGAATAGACAATGCCCTCATCACTGCCCTGTTTAGAGTTTTTTTCATTATCATCAGTGGACAGGTAAATGGGATGGATGCATTGGCAATCCATCACAGAGTACAGAGTCTTCTCTGAAGGTCTAGGAGTATCCCATTAACCTCACCATGTCATGGATGGAGACACCTGTCAGTCTTTAGGTACAAGAAACCTTACTGGTAGACTGCATACAGGTCCTGTTCTGACAGTAATGTGACACCCCACTCTTGAGGGGTCTCTAGTCTTGTCACATCAGTCCAACATGGTGGCTCCAAATCATAGTCACATAATGGTACCCTCCAATTCAAGGTTCCAGAATGTTACTGGAGGACATTAACTATGACACAGAGTTCCTTTGCAACAAGAACCTTACCTTTGGTGATTTAGCCAGCCAACTAGGTTGTGATGTTAGCCATCCGTCACAGTCTCCCTTGACATGTGTGCAAATGGTGATGAATACAACCAATTCCTCCATCCTGTGTACTGTTTATGGAGATCCCTGATATACAGTGTTACTAGATAATGCACTTCCTAGTGTAGTCTTTAATTAGCACAGCATATATCTTACTTGTTCTATGTAGCACCACATTGTAACCGTGTGGTCATCATGGTCACTGTAACTGGTATAGGGAGTGCTATACACATATCTTATTGCCCACAAGTATAGAATTCCACTTCCACTTGAAAATAGTATTTCAGCTGCTGATTGGCTAGCTGTTGTTGGTAGGTGATACACTTCTGGAACCATTTTCATTCCTACCCACTGGCAGCATTGTCACAATACTGGGTCAGAGATAGTGACCCATAAAGACAATAAGTGATGCTGCATGAACACTGCTACTTCTGTCATGTTTCCTTGTTTCAGTTATGCACATTTCAATGTGCTTTTTGCACTTATAACAACACACAGCTTGTTGCATACCTTCTGCTCCCTACATCTACAAATCACAATCTGCTTTCAGTGACACTCATTTCCCTCTCATTATGCACTCATTAGCACATGTGCCTTCATTTACATACATCAATATTTGATCATTTGCATGCACTTATTCCCAGCCTTTTTTCCTCAGCTTTAGTGGGTACTATAAACTGTAACATGCTTCTACGTGGCCACTTCCCGTGAACAGTTCAGTATGTATAACACAAGACTATTGTAAATGCCAGCCATTGTTAGGTAACTAAATGTAATTGTTACTTTGTTTAATTTTTAAGGCTGAGCAACACCATGTTCAATATAAGGATAAAAGCATTAAATATCTGTTAAAATATTTATTAATGTCACTTTGTTCCGGGTGCCTTTTCTTTAATATTTATTTCTGGACAAATACTTACACTTACAAGTACATCCGTCCAGAGATTAGTGTGTGTGTGTGTGTGTGTGTGTGTGTGTGTGTGTGTGTGTGTGTGTGTGTGTGGGTGTGTGCGTGTGTGTGTGTGAGTGTGTGTGTGTGTGTGTGTGTGTGTGTGTGTGTGTGTGTGTGTGTGTGTGTGTGTGCGTGTGTGTGTGTGTGTGTGTGTGTGTGTGTGTCTTTGAAGGCAATGCTTGTGCAGGGGCTTTAATGTTGATCAGTTTGCCTTTTTCCTCTTTTTATTTTGTGCAGTACAGTGATCATAATTCTAATTAAGAGAGCAAATGGGGTAAAAAAAAAAAATAAAGCAACAACACTAAGCAGCTTGTTTTTTTCCCCGAACTATGTGCCCACTTAGATGTTGAAATTTAGAGGGTTGCTTTTCAAAATCTCATAAAGACTTAATTAAGCAGTTTATCAATTTGTAACAAACCATGGGGTGGAGTGACTAAACCACCCTCTGGTCAGTGATCTAGTAGACCCAGCATCCTAATGTAGAAGTGATGTCATGCTGGAGGTGTTGATGGTTAGGTGAGCATGTTTTTTTTTTAAAGAATAAATATGAAAATTGTAGGCTTCACTATGACAGAGGCAATTATTTCTACTGTACATCATGCCCAGAAGTGAGGATGTCTGCTGGAATTGGGGCTCACATTTTAAATTTACAGGGCTCTCCTTCCTTTAGCTCAGCTTTAACTAGTAGCCTTTGTGTATTGCGCCTTATGTTTCAGAGTGGTATTGTAAACACTTTATACAGGGTTGTAGGCTGATTACACTCATGCCTGACAGCCATTGTCTCTGAGTTTAGCTACCTATTCGCTTTACAGCTTATTACAAGGTTTGTGTGTGTGTGTGTGTGTGTGTGTGTGTGTGTGTGTGTGTGTGTGTGTGTGTCCATCCACAATACTTTAGTTGTTGAATGTTCTTTCAACGTATGACAAAGTATCACTTAGAAATGCAGAACACAAGAAAATATTTGAAAACATTTGTTGATAAGATTATTGTTCCCTCAGTGATTAGCATTTTATTCTAATCCTATTACTTGTTAAATATACATATACTATTGCTAAATTGTCCCTTTAAAAGTACAGACACCTTCCCTAACAGTGAAATATTCTGTGGAGAGATTGTCTTACTCAAACAGAAAAATTCAATGTGTTCTTGGACCTGTGACAAAGTCACTGCCTTAAGGTATTGGTTGGACATTAACTAAATCATATTAGAAAGCCAGGCTAGAAAAAATGAAGCCTACTACAGGCAAAAAAAAAAAGTTAAAATATTTAAAACACAGCTTGAAACCATTTAATTTTATACAGCACTCTCTTCCACTCCTGTGAAATAGTTGTTGTTCTTCTTTTCCCAGTTAGGGGTCGCTACAGCAGAATGCCAGTCTGCTAATGATTGGCAGTTGATTTTTACAGTGCCGAGGTGCCAGCCCAACGCCCAACATTCAACAAAGGCATGCCCATTCAAGCATGTCTTTTGAACGCCACTCGACTGCGGGGAGGACATGCAGACTCCACACAGAAGGCACTCCAGCCGAGAATCGAACGGGAGAACCTCTTGCTGTGAGGTGACAACGCTACTGCTGCACCACTGTGGCTACGTACTCCTTACATAGGAAATGCACATGATTTGATATGCTGTAAAGGGTTACTGTGTACACGCATTACAGCTTACTGTGGAAATCTCCCTGTCTATATAACTTATATCTTTACACAGATTATGGTGTCAAAACAGCCTTTATAGATAAACTTAGTGATTATTATAGGCAAAGGTTATGAACCAGCCTGTCTCTAGTATAGAGGTATATTTTCAACTATGCTGAACACTTTTCATAAATATCCAAAAGAATGCCAGAGTGGGAGTGACATGATAGTGTAGAACACACACACACACACACACACACACACACACACACACACACACACACACACACACACACACACATACACACACAAAATGGGTCACCGCTTAACTCTGGGCGCCATACCTTTGCGATAATGAAAAATAATAAAAACTCCTGAAATGCAGGCTTAAACAGAAAATCAGTTTAGCCTTCTAACTTAAACTTCAGGTTTGTTATAGTATCTGAAGCCAAGGACTGTAAAGGGGTAACCATAAACATAAATGAAATGAGTAAAAACTATAAAAGTATTAAACATAAAAAACACAATTATCAAAAAGTTACAGTTATCAAAAAATAAAGTACAGGAATAATGCTGAACAATAATATGAAATTTAAATTTCACACTTCCAAGATGCATGTAAATTGAAATGAAATATTACTGCAGGAAAAAACAAAAACTGGAAAGTGCTGGAAATTCCTTCAATCAACCAGGTAACATGTTCTAAATAAATTCTAGATAAATAGCTGTTCAAAACCCCTGAGGATTCAAGGTGAGCAGCTGGAACTGCCATGAGCCCCTGGGACACTGAGCACAGAGATAAAGCTTACTGGTACCAAGTCAAAAGATCTCATAGAGAAGGGCCCAAACTAAGCAGGCCAAGAGTGACAAACATAATCACTTTAAACCAAATCCTCTGTTTAACAGGCAGCTAGTGCAGACTCCACAGCAGCAGTATAATATAACAGCATGTAGACAGCCCAGCAAATAATCGGTCTGGGCAGTTTTACTGGTACTCAAACTCTGTGCGTAGAAGCCTTAGTAATTGAACCAAGAAGAGACAAGTAAAGACAACACTGTAGGAATATCAGAATGTGGAATAATATGCTTAATAAGAGTGATTTTCTTAAGATGGAAGCAAGAGGATTTTGTTGACAGACAAAATCTAACCCTTTAAAGTCAGCTTGCCATTAAGAATCACCAATGAATTCCACACCCTGAATATGAACTGTAGTTTTTCCCACTGGAAGAAATATCCAAAGGCAAGACAGGCAGAGAAGACTCCCTAATTGTAGTGTGGGTTTCTGTTGCCACCATCTTGGAAGTATGACTTTTATGCTGACTACTCATCATTCAGTTATGGATGCTTTCCAGACCTCCTGCAAGCTGTTTTAAGTGCCGACTTTAATTCCTGATGGAACAATCAGTATAGTTGTGTATCAACAGTATAACAATAATACTGAAATCCTCCTGAATGAACAATGTTCCCTAAAGGCAGCAGTGTATGGTGAAGGCTCGAGGAAGCCTGTGAGACAGGCAAAAAGCAAAGCAATTGCAACAACCCCACAAGTACCACAATAGAGTTCCATGTGGTTAATAAAAATACAGTGATACATCATATTAAATGTTCAGGTGAGCTTGAGTAGGACCAGATCACAGAAACAATGTCGATCCCTTGCAATAAAGAAGGTCATTAAAGACTATTCTTAGAGTTTTCTCAGTATTGTATCTAGCACTTACAGCATACTAGAATCATTTTTCTTTTTTGTTTAATTTTTTTTTTTTGGCATCAGTAGATTGCTCCTGTGACCTTAGCATATCCCAAGGAGCTGGTACATCAATGTTTAATTTTCTTTAACTCAGTGGCTAAATAGTGACTAATAATATCCCTTGCCTACTATGTATTTTAATATTGGGTGTTAAATGATAAAGAATGCAGGAGGCACCAAGACCAAAAGGATGGCATCAATCCAGGTCTCAGTTATAAAAGCCACATCCACAGTATCCCTGTCTTCTAGCAAACAAAAATGGCTAAACCACCTGAGTATAATTTCGAGCTCAGGAGGTCACTCTCACCTGTCCCAGATAGCATTAGGGGAAAATAGGAACATGACACCGTATAGAAGCCATATGAACCGTGTGAAGTTTTGCCTTGGTATATAGATGATAATGAGCTGGTATCAGCTGAGGTTTACAACCCTAGGGTTTCCTATGTATGTGGCTTGTTTCTTAACAATGGCCAGTCTTTATATAAGTATTTGCAAGTGACCTGGGCAGCTTTGGTTTGAAGAAGGGATGAATCAACAGCAATATTTTCCTGTCATACTACGTGTTGTGCAAAATTAAGATATTGATAGAAAAAGCAGTTATAAAATCTTGTAAAGAAAATCTAGAAGAAAATCTACTGCAGTTTGAAGGAAAGAAGAATGTAGTACTCAGTATAACTAGATTGAAGAATTTGAAAAAAAAATATGAGTCATCAATAAGAGTTACAGCAGGGAATGCAACCAGCTCCTCTAAAAGAGAATCATGTTATGCAGTGAATAGTAATTAAAGAAACATCACAGAAAAAATCATTTAGTTACCTGTGTATAGTATAAAATAAAACAAGACCCCACCACCATACTCGGAACCTATTAAACTTATTAATCACAAACCAACACTGAGTGCTGGGGTAGAATATTGATCCCTCTGGAGAATTTTCAGATTCAGAATGGTAAAAAATAACAGAAATGCATACACACTTCACTTCTGCAAACAATGTAATTATTTCTATCATTCTAAATGGTATAATGCAGTATCTGCAAGTGTATAATACAGATTAGAATGTGAAGTACATATTTTTTGTGAAAGTAGATGAATGTAAAAAAAAGCTTGCAAACCTGATCAGTATGTAAGGGAGACTAAAATGCACACATCCAAGTGACGGTTCAGCTGTTTTCACATGTTCACAACTCTACATGAGAGAGTTAGCAAAGAATATTGAAGTGTGGTAGGCTTGGTAAGGAAAAAAATGGTGTGGGGAGGTAATGGGTGTAATGAAGATGAAGTAATATCAGCACAGTAAATAGGTTACTGATTGAAGATGTGTTTTGTCTTTGCAGTGAGGATGTATTCCCTTGCAGATGACTGAGCAGTATTGAAGTACTTACATTTCCTTGCTTTAGGCAGTATTTTTTTTTCTATTCATGATAGATTGCTTTATGGATAAATTGGATTTTATGTTTTCTGGAACGGCTTCCCATATTTTGGAGAAGATGCAGAAACAGAATGTAACCTGTATAGTGGCTAGGTTTTCCCTGCAAGCCTGCTAGTGAAGTAGGAAAAGCTCTCTGCATTGATAAATTGAAAGATCAATGTTTATGTAAAAGGAGGGGTTCTCTGAGAGACTGGTAACCATTTTGCTTCAGTGAGAGTGGTGCAGTTATGTTTTTCTTTTTGCGAAGAAGGTTATAAATGTACATATATTGATTAAGTCTGTGCATGTGCATGTGTGTGTGTGTGTGTGTGTGTATGTGCATGAAACTGGAACTGTAAAAATTGGAAATAATTTCCCAGATTCATTCCCTCGGATTCATGAAGCTCGGCGCAAGGCCGGTGTAAGGTGTGCGCCGGCAGTGCAGTGTATAACCAGCGTAGCAGCGCCACATGCATAGTAATGAGTGCGCGCCGCAACCAAAACCATGTGCAGAGGGCACGTGCGCGAGCCCAAGTAGGATGCGCCCGTAGGCGTGGCCAAGCCGGCATGCGAGGAGCAACCTAAAGTGCTGACTGTCACAGGCCGCCTGCAATAGTAACCGCACCAGCCAGTGTCCGTGGATAATGAAACGTACGCAGAGTATGCAACATAGTACCCGTCTACACAACACGGAGAACCAAACAATAACCCATGAAGTCCAAACTGTACCCGTCCAAGGAACAAAGGATACGCGTAATACCGTGTCCGTCACGCAATGCACTGTCAGTGGGCATACCCAGTGAAGGTGTACCGCAGCATGTCAGCGCGCCGCACCTACACACAAGTAGCCCCATGGGCATGGTCACCAGCAGTTCCACAGTGGTAGTGAGAGTACACAGCCGGGCAGTCGTGTCTATATAACAACCAGAAGGAAACCAGATACCCTAAACACAGACAAACATGGGCATAGCAACATGTACTACACCCAGCAACGTACCCGTCGCATACACATAGGATGGCGTATGCCGAAGCGGAATATCCAGAAGCAGAACCCATGCATGCAAAGTAATACACAACAGCCCCATCATAGCACGTAACCCGCACCCATGTACGACCGTCCACCCAATCCAGCTAGCAGCCTTGCGCAGCTGCACACCTACACACAGTGGGTATACCTCAAATGTAGTATGAAGTATTGTCCTAGGCAGTGCCACGCGTGCAAATATGTACCCCACATGTCAACATCCCACCTCAGGTACTGATATCCAAATGGCTGCATGTGAATGTGTCGGCAGAATGCGTACATCCCGCATGTGGTATGGACCTGTGGAAACCCCATAGGCGTTCACACGCCATGATGTCCATAACTGTACACATCTGGACAAAGCAGTATGTGCAGCCACTGTACCGATGATCAGCTATCCAGACATGTCAAACACAACACATAGGGCGGAACATCCACCCACCAAGCAGGACACCCCAACAGGGTGCCACATGCACAGAAGGTGAAGGTGGGACATCACACGTAGATAATAGTGGTGCCGGATGGCCAAACACCCACGGCCAATGCAAAGGATTGAATAACACGTATATGCCCGGATGAATGGGTATGTCATATCATGGGAATAGCCTAAGCTATCCAACATAATAGCCATGCGTACCAGATACAAACTGCCAGTAACACACAGTAGTAATGCAGGAAGGCATACACGACTGTGGGAATATCACAGGACATATGGCACGTGCCAAGTGTTGACACATGACACAAATGTCCAGGATGGGGCCCCCTGCAAAGAGGAACACGTGCCAACCCCACCCCCCACTGACGTATCGACAGTGGAACAACCCAAACACACACCAACACCACCGTCCATCCCACGATAGCAACGGAGGCTGGTCAAAGACCACCATGATGCGTGCACAAACAGGGACATGTGTAACCGTCGCTCTGACAACCCCCCACAGGCCAACGAATAATAGTATGGACATACGCATGTAATGCTGCGAAGGATGTGTGGTAGTCCTCAGTATCACAGAGGTAGGTACACAGATACACTGTAATCAACTGTGACATATGTGCACTGCACACAGCATACCTGCAGGTAATACATAGTTCAATCATGTGCCACAGAAATATCCATGTACGAATGAGGACAGGGGATAGACAAGTGTGAATGGGACAAACTATGAACATAGGTTCATAGGTTCATAGGTTCATAGTAGGCTATCTGCCCAAGAGCATTTATAAGCCTAGCCCATAGTTATGTGGCGTTCGTCACCCCTTCAGTTTGAAGAAAACTATGCCTATTATATTGCTGTACCTCTGTCAAGCAGTGACACTGAAGTAATCCCTGGGGTATATCTGCGATCTACCATCCATTGATCAAGAGTCCTCTTGAACAAGGCCAGCGAGGTGCTGTGCCCCACATGTACTGGGATGTCGTTCCACAGCATAGTGAGTCTCTGGGTGATGAATCTGTCCCCCAGCACGTTCTATTAATGACCGTGTCAAGGTTTAAGTCTCCCGCCCTTGTGGTTCTGAGGGATCTAGATCCTTTAGGTGAAGCATATTCATCAAATCTGGGTTTGACATGGCCTTGTATGTCAGGCACAGGTCACCTCTGAGCAAGTGGTATGCGACTGAATAGAGCTGGAGTTCTTTCAGCCGGGCAGCATAAGACATATTCTTGAGACCCTGTATCTGTTTGGTGATGAACTTTTGGGGCCTTACCAGCTGCTGCAGGTGTCAGGTCAGATACATTCCGAATGGGGCATTGTACTCAATCATAGGTCTAATGAGTGATGAGTACAGGGGGACGATGACCTCCCTTGATCGAGATGTGAATCCCTTCATGATCAGGTGGGCAATGTAGAAGGTCTACCTAACTACTTTAGCAACGCGAGTGTCAAACGAACGGTTACTGTCAACCTGGGTCCCCAGATCCCTGCGAACTTCGTCTGTGCTCAGTGGATTTCCACCTATATGGTAGCTAGGGGTAACCTTGTTTTTCCCGAAGGGTATGACTATGCATTTCTCGGCGTTTAGCTTTAGGCCATGTCTCTGGCACCAGTTATCCGTTTCTGTGAGGCCCTTCTGAAGGATATCTGTGTCAGATGTCTGTTCGACTATGGCACCCAGTTTGCAGTCATCTGCAAACTTTGTCAGCCATAACCCACCTGTGTTTGCTTGTACTTCTGAAAAGTAGATGCCGAACAAGAGTGGACCCAGGACTGAGCCCTGTGGGACACCACTTGTGACCGGCTTTGAGTCTGACATGGCGCCAGCAACTCTGACCGTGTGGGTTCTGTCACTTAGCCAGTTTGCAACCCATCTTATGATGTATGGGTTTACATTCAAGCTGATGAGTTATTCAATGATACCTGAGGGGGGTATTGTGTCGAAGGCCTTTGCCAGGTCGAGGTAGTCTGTATGGACTGCCTTACCCTCATCAATGGCTTTGGTGACTGTTCCAAAAAAGTCAACCAAGTTTAACAGGCATGATCTGCCTTTGACCAAGCCAAACTGGGTTGGATCCAAAGTCTGCAAGTTCCCTATGTCTTTATCTATGAGTTCCATTATGATCCTCTCCATGGCTTTGCAGATAAGGCTTCTTAAGCTAATGGGACGGTAATTTCCAGGGTCAGTGGAGGCAACGCCCTTGTGAAGTGGGACCACAGTCGCCTTGCGCCACTACTTGGGTACGTATCCTGAGGTGAGGCCAAGATTAAACAGCTGTCCTAACTGCGGGTTTAATTCCTCATTGAGTTCGTGGTGTACACAGCCGGGGACACCATCTGGTCCCATGGATGCTGTGTTTACTGCCTTGGAGAGAGCAGTTCTCACCTGGGCATTACAGATGTTCTGGGGGCTACAATCCTCTGGTATAGATACCTCTCCTATTGTGGGGGGGGAGAAGTTTGCACTGAACCTGTCAGCCAGTATGTTGGCAATGTGTGTAGGTTCAGTAATCTTCACATCATTTTGAACTAATTCTGAGCATATCTGGGAGTTTCCTCCTAGGTGTCTAACATAGCTAAAGAAGGCGTTATGATTGTCTGTTGAGTCCTTTGTGATTTATCTCTCGAATTTGCCTTGGATGATTTTATGAGAGCTCTTAGTTCTTCACGTATAATGAGCAAGGGTGTCTTACCTTTCAAGGATTCTGCTCTATCTTGTAGTAGCTTCCTCCTTTTGTTGTAGAGCTTGTTTATGGCTGGGGTCCACCAGACTGGACACTTGCCTTTGGTACAAAGAGTCTCAGTTTCGTTTGGGATTGCCTGATCCATGCAGTCCTGTAGGTGCTGGTAGAAGGCATATGTAATTGATTCAGCGGTTTGAGTAATGTTTACCACCGGCTCAGGGGCCATAAAGGAGACCACACTAGTGTTTAGAAGTGTGAAGTTGGCTTTTGAGAAAGGCATATGTATGGTAACCGGCACCACCCACAGCATCGTATGCCAATAGCAGAAGATATTGTAGGTTGTCCAAACACACGTGTCCGTACACACGGAATATCATAGCAATAACCCACGGCCGGATGTGGGTAATGCTAGATATACCCATGGTAGACGTGGAGCGGTCCCGAGGCCAATGCCCGAGGGACCACACAAAGGCAACCGTGGGTAAATACAGCAGTACCCACACCCAGACGCGGGTCATTGCTAGTATGCCATATCATCTAGGGAAAGAAACCATATATTCCCAGACATAATGGCACAGCATAATGCCTGTCTGCCGCCCATCCGCAGACATACGGCACCCACGGCGGTGCGGACGTACTGCGCGAGATGTCCGTTGACAATGTCGACACTGTCTCACTATGTGAAACAAAGTCAACATAGCGATTCAATACAAAACGGTGACAGAGAGCCCGATATCCCCGTTGCTGTGCTGTTCAACGTGTTCCGCCATGTTAAATGTGTGTAGCAGAGCGGGACTGCCCCAAAGTAAGCAACGGACATGTCTGTGGCTGAGTGAAAGCTGTCACGCAATGTTAAACCCATGTAACATAGCAACACAGGTTATAAATACCGAGGTATAGTAATGGAAATTGGTCCGGTCGACCAGACCGTGTGCAATTACTATAACACGATCTACAACGGGCACGCCGGCCAATCAGCGCACACGGTTAAGAATAATGGGGGGGGGGATATGGTATCATAGACACGGACAAACCGTGCCCATGTGACTCGTCTGACATTCGTACACAGTCAGGGCAGTTCCGTACACTAGGCGGACAAGACCAAACCCAAAGCACCACAGGAACACCCTGACAATCGAAGGCCTGTATGCATAAGGGCTATAAGCCCCTGTGATCTGAATATCCCTGCGGTCATGACATATGCATCCTGGGCCATGAGCGGAGGGAATAAGGAATGTGTAACATGTAGTACCGCACTTTTCCCAGCAGGAGAATGGATGCCTGTGACGTACGTGAGTGTGGGGTGGGGTGGGGGGTATGTAAATTTAGCTAAGTACCATGGGTATGCATATCAATGAGACAGAACAGCTAACGTGCAGTGGTCACAGCAACCGGCAAACGTGAATGCAGTCCCGTTTGAATTACGACTATAGAACATATAAATGTGAACGTGTATGTAGTGCGTCCATGCCGCAAAGACAGTTACATGTGTAAAGGTGAAGGTGTGTTCCGCACACATCCGTCAACCGGATCAGAGATATGTTACCAGAACAGTCACAACTAATACAGACCACGTAACCACACAGACCCAGTAAACATATGTAACCAGAATACGGATATGCATGTGCGCCTGCGCGTAACCCAAAATTAGGAAATGCAAGTGCGCGTGTGCGTGTGTGATCCGCTCACAGCAGGGAAAGTTAATGCTGTGTCCTCCACGTCAGTTATACATGTCTCAAAACTGTCAGCCTCTGAAAGTATGGAATCAGACAATGCCATATAAAGTACCGGTAGAAATAGTGAGAAACACATGCTATGTGATAAGACAAACATAGAATGTGGATAGAATAACGTGTGTTAGTAGTATGGATTGACGACGGTTATGCATCTGTAACCCGACCCACTTGTCAGAAGGTGCCACCATACGAATTGTGTTTAGTTGGCTCACACTTGTTGACCGGGCTAGGCTAGCTGGATATATGTCCAGTGTCAGCAGAGGCCCGTGGAGAAATGCTCCACACACAATAATAGCACAACATACCAAAGTACTCATATATGTAACCAAAAATGAACAACAATAGAAAGTGTCCTGAAAGGACTGGTTACATACAGATCCCAGATGACAGAGAAATATATGGCCAGTGGAAGCACGTCACAATTACGGGATCAGGTCCCTATAGAAGCAAGAAGGTCTCACATGACACGCCAGCGAATTGCCAGATAGACATAGGTCAATGTAACACACAGCAAGATTAAGGGCCAACCTGCCGTACACCATGCCAGAACCTGTACAGTGGAAAGGTATGGTATGGTAATAGATGTGTGTACACAGGTAATCCACAGACAGTAACAAAGCAAGGTATGAAACGAGGGGTTCACATGTATATATCTACACACAGCAGTCCGACGGCCCGTATATATGACACATGGACATAGATATGTCACTCGAAAACAAGATGTAAACAACTACAGTTTATTCCATATCATATTTATATAGTTATATACAGTCATAGTTATATTTAACATTGTGACTCTTATTTACATTCATATTTATACAAAATACGCATTTAATTGTACTTATTTATTCAATGATTTGAAATCTTAATACAACAATTATACACATTAATATACATAATATCATTATCAACACACTACATTCTAAGGTTTACTCACAACAATTATCAATTATGTTTCAATATACTGATTGTATTGACCAATATTGAATTTATATTAACACATTGTTGTTGTATTAATGTTTCCATTAAGTAATGTATGCAACACTGATTTTTATATGTCACTTTATCTTTAAGACTTGGAGCACTGTCCACTTAACTATGAGCATGTTTATTGATTAATTGTCTTTAAACTGACTCTGAAGGAAGTATATAAGGGATGATTATCTAATGTATTTCGTACTCTAACGATGCCCCATGTTAGTGGGTGAAATAGTTCAGTATCTTTGGACTGTGGAGTGTATCGTTATTGTCATCGTCTGTTTTGGTCTGGTTTATGTTCATTAATGTCTTTTATGAAGATGACCAGGACTCAAGGTCTGCTGTATTTCCGCTTACTGGCACATGGATATAGATATGCCAAGTAATACATAATATGGGTAGTCAAACAGACATCCACGAATGGGGAACATACAGCATCAGTCAAAACCAATGGCCAGATGGTGACAGTCCAACAAGTTCTACACTTTACATATGCACACTGGTGTCCATTGTAGGACTCCAAAAATTGATCCGTTTGCAATATCAACCAGCTGCGATCGACCCAGAAGAAATGACAGCCGTGACTACGGCACAGCTAGACATATGCACCACCAGCGTGTTTAAGGTTGATGACAAGTGTCCATGAAATGCAGGACATATGAACAGAAATCCCCAGATTGTCGAGTCCATAGAAGTGCGTCCACATCCCAGTCCCGCACACATGAAGGATGTGTAATGTGTACCGTCGAGGGTTGCAGCCATGGGAGCCTGGGTATGCAGAAATGGGGCTCGGTGTTGTTTGGCAGATAATCCGTTGGCCCGCCCCATGGGAGGGATGTGGGTATAGCACATGCCTTACTCCCCATCAATGATGCAAAGCATCCACCGGATAATGCTGAAAGCAGGTGTGAAATGTGTACAGCCCTATAGCAGTGTCCAGTAGGTGATTCCCATGGATGGACAAGCGTACGACCAAGATGGCACCCATAACTGGAAACCTGGCGGAATTACACAGCTGCAGTAAGGCATAGCACAGGAAATACAGATAGGGACTACATTAGACATTCCCCATACAAAGTCAGACCGTCGTGCAAATACCGGCATACACAGCTCTCAATCTGCCATCACCAAAATGGGGATCACTCGCTTCCATAATGCGGAACAAATGGGCGACCTGTGGAACACATACTAATGGCTCACTAACAACTTCAACTAGGAAGGTCATAGGATGGTTAAACTATGCCGTTCCCACTTATAAAGAAGATCCTTTAATGAATTAATATGATTAATGTCAATTGACCATGGATTACACCTAATCAACATAAAATAACCGCTGGCACCTTATGGCACACAATCCAAAAAACACATAGGTAGATGAAACAGTCAACGTAGAAATTGTCCAGGACAGTGCCCAAATGGTATAAAAAGGTTCCTTTATATACAAGTAAGTGCTTTCACCCGTAGGCTCCTTCAGACTTACACATAACATAAAAGTATTCAGGCTTTAAATATCCCTCCTTACATTGTCATTGGTCAATTTCTCATCAAACAATGAACAATTAACCCCAGCATATAAAGCGCAAACGCAATGTTAAATACTCACACATATATTAACATCTTTAAAATCATCTTATTAAAATATGTATTATATTATATTGTACTATGCCTAATTCTCATCAATTATAAATCTAACAATATATATATAGAAAATATGTATATTATATCAATGTAAAACAGTGGTAAACAACTGAAAGAGTGGACTAATAGGTGTTAAATGTATAGCTGTACCTAAACTACATTCCAGTTATTTGGGTTTAAGCCACCTGCTTCTCAAAAGAGGCTTAATCTGTGCTTCATCATTCAACCCTGGTGTTTGGTTAGCCCTCCACCTAATAATCCATCTCAATTCGCATTCTAAAGTATAGTTGGTAATGACCCCCCCTCTGGGATTAAAATCTAGCCTTTGTAAAACACTGAATGTAAAAGTATGCCTTGGGATGTGCTCATAGCCAGCCGTAGGCATAGGCCAACCTGGCGGCTGCCTAGGGCGCCGCACTAGCAGGGCCACCTGTCTAGTAGTTATGTCATGTAGGTACACCAGGATGGGGGCACCATGTGTTGTGGAGGTGTGCGCCATGGAGCCCTATCGCCTAGGGCAGCGGTTGATCTAAGGCCGCTCCTGTGCTGCCGTAGGAGGGGTAGTACAGTCTGCAGGTATGTGCTGAAGTGCACATGAAACAGCGGTCTACAAGGATTACCCATAGTGGCGACACCTGCACAGACGGCTATAGCAGGACATACACACAACCATGCACACAGCTCAGATAGACATACACACACCATAAACAGGCAATGATACACAAGGTTTATGGCGTGTACGGGTACAGTGTCAGTACAGCAAGGATAGCTGTCTGCCACGATATCCAGCAGATGTCTCTAGGGCATGCCAGAATATGGAAGTTGCATGGACAATGAGTCAATGAGTGGATATGCATCGTACCACAGTTCTATGTGTCAGCCGTGCAAATATGCGATACATGGGACAGACAGCTGTCCATGCAAGAGCAGCGCTATGGGCACAACATGAATATGTATATATACATCAAGAGAGATACAGACGGACACATGTGGCAAGGCCGGGAGTGTAACGTACACAGCACCACCCCACCACACCACAGCAGGGTGCACGTGGAGAACACGCTACGGAGGTCGCAAACCACAGCAGGCACACAGGCAGTCCACGAGCTGCGTCACACCATCCACAAACACAGAGATGTCGGCAGGATGTAAGTGTTCTGCGGAACCTCTAAAGCCATAACCTATGAACCCATGCAGCTGGGAGCATAGACACACACACACAGCTGGCAGGCATGGGGATTGACCTTACCCCCACCTACCCAACCGCACGACAGTATGACACAGGTATGGAACGCGCTACGTGGACCACTGAACACAGCACCATCAGAGGCACACGTCTAGGTGGGTGACAACATCTGTAAAGGAATAGACGCCGATAGCAAAGGTATGTGTTGCGAAGTGTCTAAAAGAACTACTCTCTCCAGGGACAGCTGTAAACACACACACACACCTCACACACACACGGGGAAGGGCCGGGAGTTGAACCTATGCCTACCTACATGAACACACTACAGCATGATGTATTTACAGAACGCGCTACCGAAATTACTGAGCACAGCGCTGTCAGAGGCATACTTCTAGGCGGGTGACATCATCCGTAAAGGAATAGCTGACAATAGCCAAGGTATGTGTTGTGAAGCGTCTAAAAGCATGACCATCTGCAGAGGCAGCTGGAAACACAACACACACCTCACACACACCCGGGGAAGGGCAGGAGTTGAACCTACGCCTACCTACATGAACACACTACAGCATGATGCATTTACAGAACGCGCTACCGAGATTACTGAGCACAGCGCTGTCAGAGGCATACTTCTAGGCGGGTGACATCATCCGTAAAGGAATAGCTGACAATAGCCAAGGTATGTGTTGCAAAGCATCTAAAAGCATGACCATCTGCAGAGGCAGCTGGAAACACACACACACACCGGGAAGGGCCGGGAGTTGAACCTACGCCTACCTACATGAACACACTATAGCATGATGCATTTACAGAATGCGCTAGCGAGATTACTGAGCACAGTGCTGTCAGAGGCATACTTCTAGGCGGGTGACATCATCCGTAAAGGAATAGCTGACAATAGCCAAGGTATGTGTTGCGAAGCGTCTAAAAGCATGACCATCTGCAGAGGCAGCTGGAAACACACACACACACGGGGAAGGGCCGGGAGTTGAACCTACGCCTACCTACATGAACACACTACAGCATGATGCATTTACAGAATGCGCTACCGAGATTACTGAGCACAGCGCTGTCAGAGGCATACTTCTAGGCGGGTGACATCATCCGTAAAGGAATAGCTGACAATAGCCAAGGTATGTGTTGCAAAGCGTCTAAAAGCATGACCATCTGCAGAGGCAGCTGGAAACACACACACACACCTCACACACACACACGGGAAAGGGCCGGGAATTGAACCTACGCCTACCTACATGAACACACTACAGCATGATGCATTTACAGAACGCGCTACCGAGATTACTGAGCACAGCGCTGTCAGAGGCATACTTCTAGGCGGGTGACATCATCCATAAAGGAATAGCTGATAATAGCTTATGTGTTGCGAAGCGTCTAAAAGCATGACCATCTGCAGAGGCAGCTGGAAACACACACACACACACTGGGAAGGGCCGGGAGTTGATCCTACGCCTACCTACATGAACACACTACAGCATGATGCATTTACAGAATGCGCTACCGAGATTACTGAGCACAGTGCTGTCAGAGGCATACTTCTAGGTGGGTGACATCATCCGTAAAGGAATAGCTGACAATAGCCAAGGTATGTGTTGCGAAGTGTCTAAATGCATGACCATCTGCAGAGGCACTTGGAAACACACACACACACACACACACACACACACACACACACACACACACACACACACACACACACACACGGGGTAGGGCCGGGAGTTGAACCTACACCTACCTACATGAACACACTACAGCATGATGCATTTACAGAACGTGCTACCGAGATTACTGAGCACAGCTCTTGCAGGAGGCATACCCCTAGGTGGGTGATATCATCTGCAGAGGCAAGGCAGCTGAAAGGGAATGAAGACAGAGTGCGCAGTCACACAGCATGTTACCATCCCAAGGTGGGCGTACAGTAACACGGTAGTGCTGCACTCGGGAATACCAACTAACTACGGAGCACAACATCACGACATGGATACGGGGTGCACCGCAGACAGTATACCCTATGAGAGGGCAACCAGCGTGTATGATGTAGGCAGCCATCGTGGCATATCAACCACATATGACTCACCTGGACGGCCACCATGGCTATGCAGGATGTCATTGGCCATGGCTACACGCCTAGTAGCAGACATCGGTGCCGACTGTACTGTGTACCCCCGAATGGCGTACTGGGCATGCCCTCACACCTAGCGGTCGCGAAGGGGAAACATACATGCACACGGGGTATCATCACAGACGGGCGCGGTGTGCACTGTACTGTGTGTCCATCTACACAGCTGCTTACTGGGCATGCTCATACACTTAGAATCTGCAGAGTGCAGACATGCATACACATGGGATGGAATCATGGAAGGGCAGAGTGTGGACCGTCGTGTGTGTCCACCTACACAACAGCAACCCGGGCATGCTCACACACGTGGCGGTTGCAAAGGGGAAACATACATGCACACGGGGTATTGTCACAGACGGGAATGGTGTGCACTGTAGTGTGTGTCCATCTACACAGCTGCTTACTGGGCATGCTCACACACTTAGAATCTGCAGAGTGCAGACATGCATACACATGGGGTGGAATCATGGAAGGGCAGAGTGTGGACCATCGTGTGTGCCCACCTACGCAACAGCAACCCGGGCATGCTCACACATGTGGCGGTTGCAAAGGGGAAACATACATGCACACGGGGTATTGTCACAGACGGGCACAGTGTGCACTGTAGTGTGTGTCCATCTACACAGCTGCTTACTGGGCATGCTCACACACTTAGAATCTGCAGAGTGCAGACATGCATACACATGGGGTGGAATCATGGAAGGGCAGAGTGTGGACCGTCGTGTGTGTCCACCTACACAACAGCAACCTGGGCATGCTCACAGACGTGGTGGTTACAAAGGGGAAACATACATGCACACGGGGTATTGTCACAGACGGGCGCAGTGTGCACTGTACTGTGTGTCCATCTACACAGCTGCTTACTGGGCATGCTCACACACTTAGAATCTGCAGAGTGCAGACATGCATACACATGGGGTGGAGTCATGGAAGGGCAGAGTGTGGACCGTCGTGTGTCCACCTACACAACAGCAACCCGGGCATGCTCACACACGTGGCGGTTGCAAAGGGGAAACATACATGCACACGGGGTATTGTCACAGACGGGCGCGGTGTGCACTGTAGTGTGTGTCCATCTACACAGCTGCTTACTGGGCATGCTCACACACTTAGAATCTGCAGAGTGCAGACATGCATACACATGGGGTGGAATCATGGAATGGCAGAGCATACACATGGTGTGGAATCATGGAAGGGCAGAGTGTGGACCGTCGTGTGTGTCCACCTACACAACAGCAACCTGGGCATGCTCACACACGTGGTGGTTGCAAAGGGGAAACATACATGCACACGGGGTATCTTCACAGACGGCTGCGGTGTGCACTGTACTGTGTGTCCATCTACACAGCTGCTTACTGGGCATGCTCACACACTTAGAATCTGCAGAGTGCAGACATGCATACACATGGGGTGGAATCATGGAAGGGCAGAGTGTGGACCGTCATGTGTCCACCTACACAACAGCAACCTGGGCATGCTCACACACGTGGCGGTTGCAAAGGGGAAACATACATGCACACGGGGTATCTTCACAGACGGGCGCGGTGTGCACTGTACTGTGTGTCCATCTACACAGCTGCTTACTGGGCATGCTCACACACTTAGAATCTGCAGAGTGCAGACATGCATACACATGGGGTGGAATCATGGAAGGGCAGAGTGTGGACCGTCGTGTGTGTCCACCTACACAACAGCAACCCGGGCATGCTCACACACTTAGTATGTGCTACGCACCATCCGGCATGCAGACGGAGTGTACACACCGCAAGTCATGGCCAGGTAAACCCGTACACACGCACAGGGTGGACACACATGCAGTTACATGTACACACACAGATGACATCACAGGAGTCACGGGTGCAGGCTGAACATGTACACACTGCAGTGAACACTGTAGCTGCCATGCCAGCACCATGTCATCGGTGCAGCAGTATGCCTCACGGTCCAGCAACAGCATGTGACATATATCCACAGGTCTATATGGCGGTGTACGGCCGTCATGCAGAGTACACATGAACTATCAATGATCCCACAGGTGTGATGTAGTCTGCCCATATCAATATACATGAACAGGCGTGCTCCACACATACCATGGGCCTGACAGAGATATGACACATGACTGCAGCTGTACCACAGTGAAACAAAGTCCGGATATGTCATATATGTGATTGTCTGTCTGTGTGCATGGACTGCACACAGGACACATACGAAGCCTGTGATGTACCACATGCATAACACTGGCGTATGCGGTAATACACACATGAATGAAAGGTGGACACATGTCTGTGGTATGCTCCCCCTACAGGGTGTAGCGGTGTTGACTGGGACACATACCCTTGTACAGTTTGCCTGTGACAGCTGTGATACCATACCACAGTCCATGTTCCATGTATGTCAACACACATGTCACAATGTAGCAATGCATACACACATGGCAACAGGGGATACATGTGACACGTGTACTGTGCATGGTGCAGCCATGCATGAGCGGTGTCTGATGTCCATAACACAGTTGCAACCCCCTACCACATGCATACCCATCATGGGGGTCGTCATATGGTGGCATAGTAACAGCACACATGGCGGTATGTGTGTACATCATGTGTTTAAACACCTGTCCACATGCATGTGTGCTGGAGGTGGTCACAGGTGTGTCACACACCATCCTACCCTGCCATGTGCATACAGTCTGCTATGTCGCCGTTACATGACAGTGCTGCCATAATGCATACCCATCAGTCAGGTGTCATCGACCATATGTCACATGGCCACTGTAACCCCTACCACCTCCCAAGTGCATATATCGGCACAGCTGCCGGATACAGTGTTGGTACGCATGATACACTACATACCGCTGCACACCTGCACATATCCCATATAGCGGGTGTGGCATTCCCAGCACTGACATGTGTGCAGGAATGTGTGCCCATGTATGCCACAGATTGGGGGGACTATGTGCCACGTGCCACACATCACTGTACACTATGGTAGAGATCTGTACATACCTCAGTGTGGGGTGCATGGATGTGGATGGTGCAGTACATGCAACACATCGTCCCTCCGTGTAGACATGTGTGGTCACCACCATGTAAGTGTGTCAACATGTGTGTATGTCTGCTGCCTGTTGTGAGGGTGTATGCAGATATAGTGTTGTGAATGGACACTAACCACACAGGGTGACCATCCCGTACTGGTGCTGCATTGTACGACCCTGTCAATGCCATAGTTGTGAGCCATACTGGCCACATGTGCAAGTCCGCCCCCTGTGACATGGCGTGTGGGTGCATTGTATTGTGAGGGTGCTGACCACACAGGCAGGTGTCCCCATCTGCGCACAATGGGTTGTGCGCCATAGTGGTATCCACCCCGCGATTGTGGACATATTCCTGTACCGGTACAGCGTCCTACTGCTGCACAGTGTGCACCACAGCTGACAGGTGACACCTGTGGTCTGTCACCAGCATGCTGTGTATGACACCTGCAGAATGTCACCATACCTGTACTGTGTCATGCCATGTATGTGCTGTCTCTGTCCACCGTAGCCTGTGGCACCGACCACAGGCATCAGGTGCAGTATATGTGTGGACATGTGTGTCATGTACCGTGTAAACAACGTTACACTACATCTGGCTCCTTGCTCCGCAGGTTTACACATAGAACTTCTCTACTTGCAATCTAAACTATCTGTTCTCTATCACAAAAGCTCAGCACCTGCTCCCACAGTATTCCTACATAGGTAAAGTACATGTATACTAGACGGAGTACTACACTAGCCTAGGATCCCCTTGAGTACCCACTTCCCTATAGGACCCTTCTGACCCAGTTACACAGCAAACGCATTCACGTTCTCTGGCATGTCGAAGGGTCAATTGATAGCGACCTCTCCTGTTCAGATGGTGAATATGGGCATCCTGAGGCAATGTTACAGGTGCCTCATGGACACGGACAAGCTGTACCTCCCCCACTAAACATGATACATGTGAGAGATGCAACTATATAGCCAGACAGGAGGCTGAGCTCTCCAAAACCACGACCGGCAAGACCACATGGGAGGGGAAGGACACCACGCACACCGCAAACCCAGTGTCACATGGAACTATCACAAATGCTAAACAAACACATGAACACACAAAGACATACTCGGAGGCACTGCTAAAACATGTAACAAACCTAACGAGGCCTCCAAAGCAGACACCCAAGCAACTGCCTCCACAAGACATAGGACATGCAACACATAGTTCTCAACGTCAGTGTGCTAAACAGTCACAACCCTTAAGGCCACACACAATGCCAGACACACTTGTAATAGGTGACACCATAGTCAGACACACCGATGTCCCACCCACCTGACTGAACAAGGGAATGGTCACAGTAGGCTGCCTGTCGGGCTCTGGAATCCGCCACATAACACACGCACTCAGGTCACTCCGCAGCATGTACAAGTATGATGCGGTCATTGTCCATGCTGGTGTCAACGACCGGAGACATACCACCCTGGGATACATGAAAGGAGAAATAGAGGGGCTCTCAGATTGTGTATCCCAGGCCAGCATGACCCTGACCCTGAGCAGTATCCCACCCTCATCAAGAATGATGCCACAATAGTGGGTCCGACTGATCACCCTTGATAATTGGCCTGATTACCGGTGTCAGTCTGAGGGGATCCAATGTCCTCTTGCCTGGGATGACATGCTTGACACACCACGCTCCTTCGCAAGGGAGCACCTGTCGCCCCTGGTCTTCAAGAGTTTGGCAAAGGCTCCTGCCACCCCCACAGTGCCCACTGCAGGCAAGGCTGAAATGATAAACCTACCGCCCTAGACTACAAACCTGGAAAACACTAAGGGTAATACTGCTCAGTGCCAGTAGTCTACGCCCCAGCTGCACGCCCTCAAAAGCCCTCCTCAGTATGGAGGACATCGATGTCAGTGCTGTGACTGAAACCTGGTTCAGGGCTCCTGAGAGCACCCCAGCACTATCAGGTCATACCTCATATCACGCGTTCAGGACCCTAACCCGGACCGAACCACAGAAGGTGGGGAGTCTCCATTTCCATGACGGATACCCACACCTCCAGGTTGGCAGAAATGCACGTAGCAGCGGGGACCATTCAGGTGCAATTAACCATGGTTAGGACTGCCCTACAGTTTGTTGCATGCTACAGACCACCCTCCCAAACCCAGGATACCCACACAGCCTTCCTGAAGACACTGGGGATTATGAATGCTCTCACAACACCATCATATTGGGTGACATCAACCACCCATACATAGACCGGGAACATTACCCAGGACACAACACCCTACACCAAAGGTTCCAGGTGTTCATACACCCGAATGCTGTGGAACAACTATGCACCATACCCACAAGGGGAGGGACTATACTAGTCCTGATCATCATGCATGGAGACGACATGCTCCACACAGGATGTACATCCCTCAACGGTGAGGTCAGACCATATAGTGATCTCACTGGAGATCCGCATCCCGCCCCCAACACCGGCAAGGGAGACCACAGTGAAGACCTCTCCACAGCGAATTCCACATGTCATATGACTGGTGTGGTACCCTACAAGGCCTCCATGCCAGTGGTAAACACAGGCCATGCTGCTGAAACCCTTACAAATGCCTTCTACGAGCACACCCAGGAATG
Organism: Protopterus annectens; assembly: GCF_019279795.1. Taxonomy (NCBI): domain Eukaryota; kingdom Metazoa; phylum Chordata; order Ceratodontiformes; family Protopteridae; genus Protopterus; species Protopterus annectens. Next base: position 1,849,476,899 of record NC_056728.1, read on the forward strand.
TCTGGATCAAGCAATCCCTAATAACATCAGGACCTTGTCCACCAAAGGCAGGCACATGGTCTGGTGGACCCCAGCCATAAACAAACCATACAACAAGAGGTGGAAGCTACTACATGACAGAGCAATATCACTACCAGGGAAGGCATCACTGATTAATACTGGCGGTAACATACGATCACTCATACAATCATCCAAGGCCGCCTGTGGGACAGGACTTGCAAAGGACACATAAGACAACCATAAGGCCTTCCTTAGATATGGTAGGAACATGAGTGGAAGCTCAGAGTTATGCTTGGAATTAGTCCAGAATGGTACAATGATCACTGAACCCACAGACATTGCCAAGAAACTGGCAGACAGGTTCCGTGCATACATCTACCCTCCCTCCCCCCCCAAGAGGGGAGGTATCTATCCCACCAGAGTCTAGCCTCCCAAACATCTTGAATGGCCAGGTGAGAGCTGCTATCTGTAAAGCAGAGAACACAGCATCAATGGGACCAGACGGTGTCCCCGGCTGTGTGCTACACAACCTCAATGAGGGCCTCAACCCGCACATAAGGCTGCTGTTTAATCTTAGCCTTACTACAGGCTACGTACCCGATGGATGGCATACGGCAACTGTGGTCCCACTCCACCAAGGCGGTGCTCCTACGGACTCTGGACATCACTGCCCTATAAGCTTGGCGAGTCTTGTCTGCAAAGCTATGGAGGGGACCATAATGGAGCCCATAAATGAAGACATTGGGGAACGACAAATACTGGAACATACCCACATCGGCTTAGTCAAGGGTAGATCCTGCCTCCTGAACCTGGTCGACCTGTTCGGAAGAGTCACTAAGGCCATTGATGGGGGTATGTCGTTTCGCACAGACTACCGCGACCTGGCGACAGCATTCAAACCAAACTCCACGCGGGCATCATAGAAAGGCTCACCAGCGTAGATGTAGAGCCATATGTCACACGATGGGTTGCCAACCGGATGAAGGTCAGAACCCACAGGGTTAGTGTTCCTGGTGCCATGTCAGACTCCAAGCCGGTCCCGAGTGGTGGCCCACAGGGCTCAGTCCTGGGCCCCCTCCTGTTCGGCATTCAACTTTCCGACGTGCATGCAAACATAGGGGGATTGTGGCAGACAAGGTATGCAGATGACTGCAAACCGGCCACCATAATCAACACCCCATCAGACACAGACATCCACCTGAGGTCTCATAGAAATGGATAACTGGTGCCAGAGCCATGGCCTGAAGCTACATGCCAGGGAAGGTATAGACCTACCCTTTGGGAAAGACAAGTTAACCCCGAATTACCACATAGGTGGTAATCCATTAAACACGGTAGACGTGATCAGGGACCTGGGGACCCAACCTGTCGGTAACCTCTCTTGACACTCACATTGCCAATGTGGTTGGGAAGACATTCCACAGTGCCCACCTGGTCATGAAGGGATTCACATCCAGATCAGGGGATGTCATTGTACCCCTGTACTCTTCACGCATCAGACCAATGATTGGGTACAACGGCCCACTTGGAATGTACCTAACCCGACACCTGCAGCGGTCGGAAGGACCCCAAACATTCCACAACACAGGGATAAAGGTGCTGAAACATATGTCACACGCTGCCCGACTGAGGGAACTCTGGCTCTATACCTTCTCATGCCGTCTGCTCCGAGGTGATCTGTGCCTGACATACACGGCCATGTCCAACCTGGGTTTCATGGACATGCTCCACCTCCTAGGATGCAAACAACCATGGGCACGAGAGCAACAGACACAAACCTCAACACGGATATAAATAGGATGCGCTGGAGGGACAGGTTCATCGCCCAGACACTCCCTACACCATGGAACAGATTCCCAGCCCTTGTGAAGCAGAGCCCCTCACTGACTCTGTCCAAGAGTAATCCTGACGTGTGGATGGGAGGTCGTAGGTATGCCCCGGGAATCATCTCTGTGTCACTGCTGGACAGAGGGACAGCAGACCAATGGATATAGTATCTTCATCCTAAGGGGTGGTGAAAGCCACACACACTCTGGCTAGGCTTACACATGCCGTAGGGCACATAGCCTAGTATGTACCTATGCACCTATGTACCTATGTAGGTGTCCAGGCAGGTTGTGGGTACATGTGGTATGCTGATATTGCCAGATGTGCCTGTGGGTAACCCACAGCTACACGTGGGGGACTGATAACAGTGCTCCCAGCAGGCACATGCGAGTACACCATATGAGGCATACAGGTTAACAGAACCAACATGGTGCTACACATGTAACCGTCACACATACCGTGGACACAGCTCAATGCATGCGGCACCTGCACTACATGGTATGTCTGCTGCATGATGACAGTACACAACCAACGTCACATACGCACCTGTCACTTGTCATACACAACCACTGCAACATACACATCACATGCTATGCGTACACAGGTATCACATACACCTCTCACTATCTTGTCCACCCTGTGCATCAGAATATATTTGCATAACCGTGCACCGATGGTGTGGATGACAATGATGCAGCAGAGGCTTCATCATATGCACAGGGTGATATGTGTGCCAGGGGCATAGGCTGTACCAATGGATGACATCATGTGTGTGTGTAAGGGCTGGTGCATTTACTGGGCATGACTGTGCAGAATGCATGTGGATGTGGTGGAGCCCTACAGTTGTATCTGCCGTGTGTGGGTATGTGTGTACACAGTTCAGCCATTCGTGATGCCTACACGGGGTATACTTGGCAGCCCCAGACTGTACAGTGCAGGTTTTATGGCTCACTGTGTCCGTCTGCGGCCACGTGACCCGTGCCTGCCTGGGGTCGCACGGGCACTACCGGGTGGAGGTATGGAGTGGCCACTCTCCGATGACACATGTCCGCTGGAGCCATGTCCACGCTGGGACCAGCCAGGGCCACGTCCACGTGGCCTGCTGTGTCCTGGTGTGGTCGGTGTAGCACCAGCTGCACTGCTGCTGCTACTGGCACTGTGTGAGTGGGCATGAGAGGTGGCACACACACGTCGACCTACACTAGGTGGTGTTGCTGGCCTACGGCCACGTGTCCTACGCCTCACCCCTACCAGGTGTTCCAGCACAGACAGCTCATGCTCGCGGATTGACATGCCTCGGTCGAGGATTCCAACCATCTCGCCTAATCGCCTATCCAGTACATTAGCAATCTGCTGTTGAGCATTCGCCAATGACTGGATGTTCTCATGTAGGGAACAGATTGCGGCCCTCTGCAGCCTCTGCCCTTCTTGGTTCTGCCGTTCAGCACGTGCCTGTGCTGCCATTACAGTCTGGAACATGCGTCTGGTGATACCAGCTGATACACCCTGTACAGCAGGTGCATGTCTGCCAGAGGTCCTCCTACGAGCAGCACCAGCCACATGCCTGTGTGGCACATCACCAGTCATTACACTGGCAACATGGTGTGTACGCACACCTTCTGTAGCCACCACACATTCCTGCTCAATGCCAACAGACGCTGACTGTCCTTCCTCTATGGGCAACGGTGATGTGGTATGTGTCGGCATCAGAACCCTGTGCGGGGATGAGGGGGACATAGGTGGGATGGTAACCAATGGCACAGCTTCTGCCCCTGACAACCCTGCCTGTACCTCATGCATATGGTCATCACCGCTAGTATCTGTGGGGACACTAGCATCAGATGGACCGCAGGAAGGGAACGCACCTACACCACCTGTGAATACAAAGACATACTGTAAGATACATTACACACACGCAGACACACACGCAGACACACACACAGACACACACACACACACACACACACACACACACATGCAGACACACACACACAGACACACACACGCAGACACACACACACGCAGACACATCATGTATGTGATATTGCAGATGGCATGCAGCATTCCCACACTACAGCTCAGAGAATGCAGGCCAGACATTAATAGTGGTAGTATGCATACTGCCCTGGGGTGCACACTACATCAAGCAGGTGTCATTTCAGTAGGCATGCAGTACACACATTCATGGTAGTTTGCATGCATCACCGTGATACACCGTGTGGCCACAGGCAGGTTAACAGTACACATGGCTGGCGTCACTTTGACATGTACTCCGCCAACATGTGCGATAACATGTGGACATGTGACAATGGTGTCCCACCACATGCACCGCATCATACTGGGCATCACAGTGCAGTGTTATGTGTACAGGCTACAGATAGAATGCATGTGTAACAAAGATGTCTGTGCAGGTGTGGTTGGTGTGAGCCGTGTACATAGCTATACAGTGGGGAGTACAGGCACTGTGCCACTGCATGGCAGTAGGACACAGGTATGTTTCTGTGCAATGCATAACATGGACGCATTGCATTGCCATGTCTGCAACACAGTCATGCTGTTCCACAGCACGTATATGGTAGACATTGGTGGCAGCTCCGGTGGCTGCAGACAGGCATTCTGGTTGTCTGGTGTACCACATCAAATGTACAGGTGGTCCACTACAGCTATGATCGCACTATGTGTAGACAATGTGCAACGGTGTCTATCCACTCCAGATGTACTGTGTGGCAACATGCCTGTGGCTAACACCCATGGCCATGTTTGACTGGGTCATGGACAATTGTGTGTGATGGGCATCATGTACCCATCCCTGTGGTGGCCCATGTGACATACACCCATACAAGTCGGAGGTGTCACAATCCAGAGGGCTATGCAGACAACAGTGTGGATGTTTGCTATGTCGGGCGTAGGTCATGACATGGTGTGACAATATTGCAGACAGAACACCATGGGTGTGGGACATGTCATGTGTCGTGTCACAACGTGTGCACACAATGCAGGGGCATATGTCACATTGGTAACACCTGTGTGCTGGCCAGATCACAGCTCACTATGTGGTACTGTGTGCGTACCACAAATGGTGTTCCAATGCATACTACATATGCATCCATTGTAGAACACCTCCACCATTGTATGCATAGCTGACTGCACATATCACACTGACAGGTACTGTGGTGTCATGCCGGTGTATACTAATGGTTGTATTTACTGTACATGGGTGGCGTGTGTGTCTGGTGGTGCAACTTGTATACCGTGACTGGAGCAGAACCCAGGTGTGCATGTTATACCTGGCCACATGGCAAATATCTATACACTGTAACATGCCTGTTACTAACAACAGTCTCACCTGCGACGGACCCATGGCTGTGCGACACGCCAGAGGTACCTGTATAGGGGCAACACAACAGTATAAACATTATCCATGACTGTAGCCACAGTAAGCACTGTGCATGTCACATCATGTACCTGTGTGATAGCATGTGGTATGGACACGTCTGCAAACACAACGTAGCATACTGTAGTATGCGGCTTGTGTGCCCATATACCTGGCATGTGTTGGTACATTACGTGGTGTACTGTGACACCCACACCTACGGCAGATATCATACACATATGCAAGACTGACTTACCAGGCAGCTCCAGGCTCGTTGGTTGGGAGACACCCACCTCCACGATGGCAGCTAGCGTTTCTGCATGATGTTCCCTGGGTGTCCCCAGACTGGCCAGGAGCTCCTCCGTGTGTGTGAGTGGGGATTGGGTTGGTGCCCCACCACCTGTTCTACCTTGTTCTCTGGTGATTGTGGCGGTATGCTGTTTTGCGTGCCGTATTAGGTCCATGCAGTGTCGGCGTATCTGCTGGTAGGTGCGGTTGTTGCCACCCACGTCGTTCACCCTCCTGCGCATATCCTGCCGCAGGTCATCCCACTGCTGCGCTTGCTGTGGAACATGGCTGAATAGCAGGTCATAGTTGTCATGGAGCAACGGTATGATTACGTCATCCTCCTGGCGGCTGAAGGCTGGCAGCCGTGAACGTGGCATTATCTGTAAGACATAATGATGGTGACAGGTCACATTTACACTGATGTACTGGCATACTGCTGGACATGCATTGCTATGACATGTACGACATCTGCACAGTAATCTCTGCGATGCATCATGGCACTGACACAGCTGACATGTTGCTGTCACACCGTTAGGCAGCAGGTATCATATCATATCTGTGTGTCAACTCATCACACTGTACACACACCATGTTGATGGTAACCTGCTGTGGACATGTGTACCTGCCTGCACCTGTGTTCATACCAGTTGGCACGTGTCCCGATGTGCGCACAGTTCTACTGTTCACCTGAATGCTGTGTATATGTCACTAGGCATTACAGACGCAGCCATTATGGACGTCAGTGGTGGCACTGCACACATACACGTGGACACCTGTACATGCATGTGTTGTGCCATGTACATCTACACAGCACTGTACAGGTGTTGGGCAACCTGCCACGGCTCGCCTGTATTGCACATGTGATACACATGGGACATTGTGTAATCATATGACATTAGCAGGGATGGTCATACATAGCATGTGCACGCGCACATTGTACACGCCAACACACAGCACCTGTGACACCACAAGGTGCATCAGTGCCACATTACTGCTCTGGACAGTTGATAGTGCAAGTGCCATTTGGCCATCGCACCATGTATGACTGTGATGGCACATGCAGCCTTGCTGGACAGGGCTGCATGGTATGGCAGGGTATGTCACATACATGGCACAGGGATATGTCCCACCTGGGGGATACTGGTATTGGGAGGGTGGCTGTCCATTCCATATGTCATTGCTATGTGTATATGGACATTACGCATGTCTATCATCATGGTGTGGACAATGGCCTTCTGCAAGGTAGGCAGCATGCTGCTTGGTGAGGGTGTGTATCGTGCATGCTGGTATTGCACATCCATGCATACACATTACCCCTGACAGGTGCTATGTGCTGTGATATTGTTCAACACAGTGCTGTATGTGCCTGCACAATGCTATCCCGTGCACATGGATGGTACCCTGGCCTGACATGGGTACCACATATGTCTACATCCAGTGCCTGCTGCCACCGCCATGTCGGCGGGTGTGCCACACAGCACCATCCCTCCCACAGGGACCGTGGTGTTGGGCACAGCATAGGTATCCATTTATGGGGACAGGGATGTTCACATAGCGGGGGCACTGATGGTATCATCCATCGGACCATACACGTATGACGCACACCTCACACACCCAGCCCATTCAGTATGTTGTTCGCAACACTGACACAGCTATACTGCTAGGCTAGGGACATTCCCAGATGTACATACACAGATGCATGAACATCTGTCTGTGGCATGGGCTGCAATGACGGTGGGGTTCAACACAAACCGTGTTTGACTGTGGCTGGTGCAGATGTTCTGTGCACGTGTCTACACAGTAACCCTGTTCTACTGTAGCCAGCGGTGATGTGCTGTGCACATGTCAATGCTGCACATTGTGTTGGTGTCTGTCTGTCAACAGGCCAGTGGTGGAACATGCCAGGGTATTAGTGATCGAATATGCATGCCGCCCTGTACAGCTGTACTGCTAACATCTCAGGTGCTAATGTGTCATGGACATGCATGCCTTACCCGGACAGGTGGTAGTGGGTTGCCACCCGTACCCATCACCTCTTGTGGGTTGCTATTATCCAACACCCTATTGTATTGTATGTTCAGGCTATGCACCTGTGTGGGACATGTGGGCATGCAATGCACTACTGCGTACCTTTGCACCCATTGCACAACATGTCACACAGGTACACTGGCAGCCATACACTTCACAGCTTGATGACGGTACAACAGGTGTTGTACACACGTAACACATATCCTGTGGGACATGGTTGTATGTACAGGCATGTCCGACAGTCACGTACCACTGCTACCCCTATATGACGGATATGCAGTACATGTGGCGGTACAGCAACTGTCACATGTACTCGTGCAATGCCCCCCTACCAACATGGAGTGGTACTGCCTGTGGGGGATGTGCGTCTGCATCCATGCTGTGCCCATAGCTGACAGTTGTACATCAATACGTGCAACATACCTCAGTTTGTGTTCCCACGGGTGCATGTTCAACATGGCTCCACATTGTTTGTGTCTGTCACACAGTCATTGTTGTACATGGTTTACATGCCAGCCATGGCTTACTATATGTGATTCCATGTACTTCAGTGGGATACCATCATTATACATTAGAACAGTGTCTTCCAGCCATCACATAGCCTTCCTAGATGACACTGTTAGCCAGCCAGTAGTAGGTGTTCCACCATCTGCACATTACTCACACAGTACGAGGGCTGATACCCATTCTGGGGACAGGGTGCTGACAGCTGTGGATGGGTGTGATGCTGTCGACAACCATAACTGCACCTGATGGTCACATCTGGATGGGAAACATTCACAACACACACCTACCTTCACGTAGTAACACATCATCTACAACAATGGACATTCTTGCCAGAACAATGTGTGCAGTATGTCTGTATGACCACTGTAGGCACCACTGGTGGCCCCCAGCATGGCAGCCAACAGCACCGGTGTATATCCCGCGGAACCATGGGTTACACCATTCACAACACACCTGTCTCGGATGACCCTGTTGTGGATCACAGTGCAGTTCCACACATCATGTTACACTAGGCATCATGCACTGATATGTTGCGGACATATGAACAGCTGTGCAACTCAACATATGCACACATGACACATCACCTGGTACAATATATCTCTCATACAACGTGTTATTGTGACCGCCCTGTGATGGCATTACACAGGCTACGTGTACTGGGACATGTGATGGCTCACCGGTGTCATCCCCTCTGGGTGTGTGTCTAGCCAAGTGTACAGTAGGCAGTGGTCTGAACACAGGGACACTGTACATTGACCTACTGTGTCACTGCAACTGTTGCCTATGCTCAGACTGTAATTATACAGGCATGTGGTATCTGACCGCTATGACAGTCCTGGTCGACCACACTGCTGTGGCACACATGACCTGCAGCCATCTGCCTGGGGTGTGGAGCACACATGTACATCTTCACATGCTATACTGCCTCTGTGGCGGTGTCACATAACTGTCTCCGGCAGGGCTGTAACAGGCAGGCACGGCATGGGGTCATGTGGGACAATGCTTGCATCTTCCACTGTGCTGCACACAAGCAAGGCACACACTATTGCACCAGTCACATTTATCTGCAGTGACTGGGACCTGCATCCATGCTCTGCGCAGCACGCCTGTGAGTATGGATTGTACACAGATCATACCCCCCCAGGCACATACCTGGTCTGCAACACCCACAGGTGAGGGGATCCCACATCACACAGTGTTTTGCACACATCCTGGATAGTTACCGAACACAATGCATCATAGGTGCTCAATGTGCAGATACCCGTGTTTGTGACTGCTAGACACATTGTAACATGCAACAGAGTTGGCAATGTACACTGCAGGTTACATGCTGTCTGTGTTGTTATACTTTACATTGGGCCTCAGACAGCTGATACTGCCATGTGCTGACAGCAACCCACACTTCCCTAGAATAGACACCCATGTACCTACACATGCTTGAGGCGTGCACTCCACCCAGCTGGCTGACACATTACACAACACATACCGTACCTACACTACCCTCAGCATGCACAATACCTCCATGTGTCTGGTGTGTTGCACCTGGGGTTATCCCCCCTTTGGTGGATGAACACATATGCTTCACGGCCCTGCTAGCCACACCCTGGAAACACACCCATCGCAGCATACACGGAACATGTGTACTACAGCCAGTACTACTGACGTCTGCTGACAGCAGTTGTTAATGGCATGACACCCCGGCAGATGGACAGTGTACATACATATGCTGACACATACCACAGTGCGCTTCCGTAGCATGTACATGATGGTAGGGACCATGCTATTCCACACAGAGACATGGCGGTACTGACCTTTTCACAGACGCCACAGTGGTGGTCATGTTCCATGCACATCTGATGTACGAGCACATGTGCAGGCTGTTGCACGGTGGTGTATATTCACATGTGTGGGGTGCATCACTTGTCAGCCATGGTGGGTCCTCGAGGTCCATCACATGCTCCAAGGCTAGCTACCTAAACATGACTGCCGCACATTGCAGTGTGGGGCCAGAGGCAGTGTGGTGGTATGTCTGTGTTGTTTGGCTACATCCACATTCAATGTCACATACAATAGTCACCCAGGCATTGCGGACCGAGATAATGTTGGCAACATGCCAGGTGATGCTGTTCTTACCAACAATACACACTCTCACTCACTACAGGGTTGCAATCCATACATGGACATTGTAGTGTCCCTGTGGACACATACATGGTACTGACATGCACACGTTATGTCCTGGGACACTGGCCCGATGTCACCTTCCAATGTCCCTAGCTGTTATGTCCCACCAACCTGTTTGGTATGTGTCTCCGCACCAGCCCACTATATTCACAGCTAGCCTGTTGTTGGGCATTTGGAACCTTGACCGCCGCGCAGCCGCATCTCTCGCACTACCCATGGGTGGCACTGCATTGCACATGTGGGACTGCAGTCAAACACCCATGACTGGACCGGTCTGAATGGCACTGGGGCACATCGTCACGAACCTGCTTCATGCACACATTGATGGCCTCCATGCCTTTCCTGGCACCCTTGTTGGGCTTGTGTGTGCCACAGCACGCCACATACACATGCTGGCCACCTGTCGTACCATTGCATGGGCGGTTGGGGTGGTACAGAGGCCAACACATCAGATGTTGTCCTCACATTGCCCTTCAGCACCATTCCACGTTCTGGTATTGGCAACGTACACATCCACCTGCACATCATACCCTGTGTCTCAGGATGTTAGGATATATGACTCGTGGACAGGACACACAGTAGTGCAAGCATATCATAGTACCTACTACATGTCAGGTACATATGGCATTACACAGTCCTCAGTCATGGGGCCCCTCATGTTCACTATTTGCTTACATACACAACATGCTGTCACAGAGTACTGTCCATGCCTAGATATCCCACACCTACATACCTGGCACCATTATTGCTCCACCAGCTCATACTGATACCGACCATATGGGTGTCAGTGTGGCGGATACATCATGTGGGTGTCATGGCATCAGGATGCATGACACATGGTGCATGCACATCACCTTTGCATAGCAACATTCACCCACTGACTATCACATGGATACTGGCCCCGTACATACATATCACATTGTACATGGTTGCTGTACACACATATGCCCCACATGGTCCTGTGGTTACCGTATTCCACTGTGGCATGGATACACTTCTGCAGGGCCACACCAATCTGTACTGTGTGTGATGCTGGTACATAGGTAGCCATTGTACCTGTGGCATACACACATCTACACACGGTCAAGGGTACAATACCACATTTATGGTGTACCTTCCACAACGGCTACAACTTTACATGGCACAGCATTGTAATGCCACGATGTGTACCAGGCTCGGACGGTTTACATATGCGGCTGACAGACGGAAAACACATCTGTACACATCTGCATACCACATACGCAGGGGTGTCTTCTGCTCTGACACGGACCATGTCCTCCGCATTACTGATTCATATACTCCTCATACATGACAATTGCAGTGGGCAGTGTGAACGAACTGCTCATGGATATGTGCACACATGCCACACTGCATGGGCTGGGCTTCTGTGTTACGTCCGCAGACACGACACACACCATGCTGTGGAACATAGGTCCTGTGCACATCCCACAGGGACACACAGTGGCACTGTTCATGTGATACCTCCCTTGCTGTTTGAGTGACACGTAGTCATGGTACCACCACAGCAGCGGTACTGTGTAGACATGCAGTTGACACCCGCCTCTGCTGTTCACAGGACAGTACCATGGGGAGGTGACACTACTGTGTACACTGCACATGTGTTTACACATGGACCTGCCAGACTTCATTGTTGCCCACGGTGCACCTGCTACAGATCCTTTGTCCATGGTTACTTGGTGTACCTTCCATTTCAGATGGCTATGATGCTACTACTCTGTCCCATACCTACAGGCCATATGTATCCTGTTATTGTACATACCAATAGGCAATACCTCCGTTATGCATGATATGCCTGTGATACTGTGTATAATGTCTGTCATATCCACCCTGACAGCTTTACATTACACATAGTTGACATAGTATCCCCTACTGCAAGGCTTACGTGCATGTCGGCCGCACATTACGTATGACATCAACAGTATATGCCCATACACATGTGTGCTGTGACAGTATACATACATGTCCTATCCCCTGCTATGGCACTTCCTTGTTGGACATCCACTGCCAGCATCAGCGTGTGGTCTGGCATTGTTCTTTGTAATGCCCCCCTGTGGCAGCCCTTGTGGTGTCTCGGCTGTGTACATGATGTCCCACTGCTGTGCACACGGTGTCCACAGTCGTTGGTATGCTCAGCAGGATAGCACTACATAACCACCTTTCACCACTCTCTGCATTATGGACAAGTGTCATTACTTACAAACACCATTCCCATACAGTACAACTTCATCATACACATCATGCGTTACACACCCGTACATATCGTGTGTTCTACATACCTTGTCAGTGTTTCGTTCTGTGTTTCGTTCCGTGTATCGGTTTTCCTTTTTATTTCTCTTTCGGTTGTACACTGCTGGTTCGGTATGAGCATACGGTTGGAGTATCCTGGGAGTCATCCTTATATCCGTCGATACCTGCAACATGTGGGTTCATCCCACCAATTGCTGTTCCTCAGTGAGTAATTGTGTGCATATCACCTGTGCATCTACTCCATTCGGACATTACGCGTCGTAACTGGGGTATGGTTGGATTCCTCACCTGGGCGTTGGCTATTTGCCCTACCTTCGTGGAGATGGTCTGTATTGTGTTAAGTTATGTGTAACTACAGCCACTATGTGTGGCGACAGGTACATTTCGCAGTGGTGTTAGCCGTGGATTGTGTGTGTTGGGTATAGTATTTGGTTCGACATGTGGGTGTCCCTGTCCTGACAATGTCTGTTGATGGCGTTTTGCATTCGGATGTGTAACATGGCTGTTGTATTCCTTTAAACAACGCATGCAAGTATGCATCCACCTTTGATTGTGTTTCCCACGCGAGATGTTGCGGTTATGCAGATGTCATTGACTGCCTGTATGTTTGTGCTGCTATTACGGTTTGTATCCCTTTAATATGTACGATGGGGGATATCGGAGATTGTAGGTGACGGATACGGGTTGTGGACCTTGCATCTCTACATACACGGTATGGTTGTCTGTGTGCTCCATCCCTGCCTGGAGAGTTGACAGTTAATTGTCTGTTGGTATGGGAGTGTAGGTTGTGTTGTTGTCATGTGGTGTTGGTATCGCCTGCATGTGTGCTTCATGCATGTATTCCTCTGTCACATCTGTGGTATATCAGCGGTTGTTTGTACGTGACGACTATCCCTTGTCATTCTGTCCCAGATATTTACAGTCATTGTGGTCCTGTTCTTGGGATGGCCTGTTTGCCAGTGGTTGCCACCTATTCAGGTGGGGATTGCTTGTTTGACACTTGTAGAACACACAGCGGTGTTTACGGGCCGATACGTGGCCACAGTCAGTACTGGGGTAGCACATACGTATTTCCGCGGTACATACCTATTGCTGTGTGACTTTGCCGACGTATTGTTTTGCAATTAGCATATCGGTGTCATACATACGGGCATGAGTAGTACATATGTCCTTTCCATTTCCTGTGAGGTATATTCCTGTGCTACAATCTGGGACATTGTCACTTTGTATCGTTTTACATCGCCACATGCCTAGCCAGGGTGGGGCTCTCACTACTACTTTGGGATTACTGGTGTACATATGCCTGTGGCTAGTGTACCGTATGCCTACACATATTATTCCACTCTGCCTCTAACATGGCACCAACATACACATATTACGGAGACACACACATTAAACTCGCACAGCAACACACACGGCACCCTCACCGCACACATACACATACTACTGCACTCACGGGGACGGTTGCACACAGTACCTGCGTGGGCCGCGACACCAGTGGCGGTGTCTACCTCCCCCATCATATCATCATACTATTACCCACGCATGTACTGTTACAGTACTGTGGTCTAGCGATCATTCCGACTCGCAGTTATGCATTTCGGTATTTTGCCCGTTCCATGGTTGGCGGTATCCTCTTCTGTTAAACCTCCCGGATGCTCAGGTTGTCGTTTCACTATGTATACTATGTACAGATATTGCGTGTTACATCTCAGTCACCTTACATCCCTCTGATTCCCTGTCTTAACTGTAGTACTTATATGTATATGTGTACATATATTTCTATATATGTAATTATATCTATCTACATATATGTATATGCACATATATATATGTTTATATGTATACACCTTGCGGCGAACGTGGCAGCATACAGCAACGCCATCTGCTGTAGGACCCGCGTACTGTTCAGGTGTTGGCGTTCCATGCTCCACTGGCTGTTGGGTGTACAGTGTTTGGGGAATGCCTATGTTGGAGTCACACATGGGGCCACCCATACGGTACACTTTACGGGTGGTCATGTTTGTGTGCCGTCCATTTCACTGTGTGTGCAGGTAGGGAGGTGTCAGTCCATGGGGCCTACGCTATCAGAGTATGTGCTATATGTTCCCTCTTTGCCAGGGCATAGGCATATTGGGTATGCCTCCGTCTGCTTACTGGGGCTGGCACAGTGTGTTCATGGTCCTGAACCCTCTGTGCCTGGACTGGCCTTGGCAGTTGTGGTGGGCTTAGTGGCCCTTCACCATTATGTCCCTGCAGCAGCTGCTTCCGCAGGATCATATTATGTAGCATGGCACATACTATGAATATGTGGGCACATGTGCCTGGAGAGTACTGCAGGGCTCCACCGGATGTATCCAAGCACCGGAACCGTGATTTCAGCATCCCAAACACACGCCCTATGATTAGTCTGGTTTGTGCGTGTGCCTCATTATGGCGTACTTGCATGTGTGCGTGTGCATTTCTGATGGGAGTCATCATCCACGGCTCCAGTGCATAGCCAGCATCCCCCACAAGGTGGCCTTGTGGGATGTCCCCCCTGGCGAATACCTGGTACAGCTGTGAGGCATGCCAGATATGGGAGTCGTGGTAGCTTCCAGGGCTGCCAGCACACACATCCATGATAATGCCCTGCGCATTGCACACGACCTGGCAATTGATGGAGGGGAATCCCTTGTGGTTTACGTGGCGTCTACCCTGCTCCCCAGGTGGTGACTTGATTTGTATGTGCGTACAGTCTATCGCACCCAGTACCTCTGGGTGTTGTGCCACACGGTGGAAGTGGCGCATATTGCTAGCCAACTCCTCCTGAGATCTGGGGAAGTATATATGCTCATTGGCATGTGGTAACATGGCATCCAGAAACTGGTGTAGTACCCTGGATGCTGATGCCTGTGAGATGCCCATTATATCCCCAGTTGGCCTTTGAAAGGTACCTGTGGCCAGTATTTGCAAGCTTACACATACCTTTGTGTCCACTGGGATGGGCTCCCCTCTGTTGTTTCTTGTTCTCAGGCGTGGCTGGCACAGCTCCACTATTTGCTGTAATGTGTCCCTATCCACCCTGTAACGCTCTACTATCTCCAGGTCTTGTAGCCCCTGGTAGGTTACCCTTGGTCTGAACACTCTCCTTCTCCTCTGAGGCCTACGGTAGTTGTTGGCACCCTCCTCCACAACACCGTCTGTCTCTAACACATGCTGATGGATCACGGCCATGGCAGCACCCAACATGTACATTTTAAAAGTTCCCCATGTGTTTACACCTATGGTGCGGCGTTTGGGAATACATGGCTGTGTGTTGTGTGCATTCACACTTTATACTATTGTGCTGTACACCCGGTGATGTCATAGGGTGTGTCTGTACGGCCGTATCTGGGGATTCTCTTCCATGTTTTACTGTTGGCACTGCAACGCTGTTGCCTTTGGTGTTGCATTACTCTTGCCTGCAATGGATTACCTTTTGACCTTCCCTTACTATTTCTGCACGTTGCACCTACTATTTCCTGGCATGCATCCTGCTGAGCCCTGTCATGTGTGGTTTCTGGGACATGGCATATCGTGCGTTTTGTGTGCCGCCGCCATTGTGCTGCCTGTCTGCTTGGCTCTGCTGTGTCGGGTCTTCACTCTTTGCAATCTGCTACCTCCCCTACTTTCTTTGCATTCATATGCCTCCCCTATCGCGTTTTGCAGGTTTCTGCATGCAGAGTTGTCAGCTGCCGATTGGCCTTCGTGGGTTGATTAGTGTTGATTGCTCATTATTACTCCAATTACACTTCTTCCGCATTTCCTCATATTCTCAACATCACCTTCCTGTTTCCGATGTTATTTGCGGGCGGCGTCACATGACTGGGTTAAGGGAACGTAGTCATCCTCGTGCACATGCACCTCTGCGCGCATTGTGTGCTCTCAGCTCAACTATTTCCCCACACGCCGGTCCTGCAGCTGTGATGTGCAATGTACAGCCCAGGTTTGCTGAGCTCCAATGTGCTTCCTCCTACAGTGGCACACCCCTCTGCAGGTGACATGTATTCCCTCTGAGCCACTCCTCGGTGTATTACCGCTGCGCCGTTTGGTACAGCCTTACGCCGGCGGGGGTTTTGCGATTCTGTATTATCTGCCTCATTTGCATGGCATTGACTACTAATTCATAGTTACCACGCCAAACACTGCCGCGAGTCCTTGGCAACCCTTGCACCGTGGTTGTGGCTTTCCATGCATACCATGGTGTATTATGGCTGTGAAGCTGATGTGTATTACGCTGCTGTTTTATAACATTGTCATATTATTTCATTGTTTTGCACCTTCCGCAAACATGTCCTGGTGTTCTGCTGTGAGTTTCTGTGGACATACCATTTATGTTATTATATACATGTTGTGCATGTTTTCTTTTGACATTCTCTGTGTATTTCGCCATTGGCATATGGTAACAGTGTGATACCTGAGGCTGACAGCCTTCCGTTACTCCTATGTTATGTTTGGGAAAATGTAAACCGTTTTTTTTGGTTTACATTGCCGTGGCCTTATGCTATGCCTGCGCCACTTCGTGGATCGCTATATGCCTTCATTTGCATGGTGCAACACCGCACATGGGGTGTTTAGCATACCTACGCTGGGGGCGGCGCAGATCCGGCGCACGCCGGTAGTGCACGTGGAATTGGATCGTACCTGAATCGCTCAGCGGCCATATTTGGCATTGTAACGCCTACGCTATGCGTGCGCCTGGTGCAAGGTTCATGAATCCCGGGGATTGTCTTTATTTTGGGAATGATTATTGGCATTCTTTAAACCATCAGATATGTTTATTCAGAAGAGTATTGCTTAGGCTATGAGTGGTGAATGAGCTACCCATTAAAGAATGAAGTCTCAAGATAGTGGGTGGGTTTAGCAGGTGGGCAGATTTGGCATAATAGTTAAGGTCTCTGCCTCTTAGACATAAGGGTTCGATTCTGACCTCAGGTTATTGGCTAGGCTTAAAATGGCTCTTTAGGGAGTTAGCCTTGTTTTCATCAATGAAGGTATAGACATTCCTAGAAAATGGATATGCCAAGAGTAAGTTCCACATATAGAAATATAATAACATCCACTACTGCACCATCCTGGGACAATGACTGACAGGCATGCAAAGCATACTCTAATCAGTCCATCTGATGAGCTTAGACTGCCACAAATTTAATAAATGCATACACAATCTCTGCATTTGGAGGTATAATGAAGACACTGCAGATATGGTATAATTTCACTGAGATGTATATTCAGAATGAGGATTTTTATATTATGTAAATGATATACAAATGAATGTAGCTAGCTTATGTCCATTAAAGAGATATGTCCTATCTTTGTGTGTGCCTGTGTGAGTGTGTGTGTGTGTCTGTGTGTGTGTGTGTGTGTGTGTGTGTGTTGTTTGTGTGTGTGTGCATGTGTGTGCGTGTTGTTTGTGTGTGTGTCTTTGTGTGTGTGTGTGTGTGTGTGTGCATGCGTGTGTGCGTGTGTGTGCACGTGTGCGTGCGTGTGTTTGTGTGTGTGTGGGTTGTTTGTGTGTGTGTGCATTTGTGTGTGTGTTCGTGTGTGTGTGTGTGTATGTGTGTGTGTGTGTGTGTGTGTGTGTGTGTGTGTGTGTGTGTGTGTGTGTGTGTGTGTGTGTGTGTGTGTGTGTGTGTGTGTGTGTGTTTGTGTGTGTGTGTAATACTAAAGCTTGAAAATGAAATTGATCAAAACACACTTCTTCTTGTCCCAGTTAGGGGTCACCATAGCAGATCACCTGTCTGCTCATGATTGGCAGTGGAGTTTTATGGTGTTGAGTTGTCAGCCCGGCACCCAACCTTCCACAGAAGGCGCACACATGCACGCACTCACACCTAGGGTCAATTTAGAGTGTCCAATCCACCTACAGCATGTCTTTGGGATGTGAGAGGAAACTGAAGCACCCATAGGCAACCCACACAACCACAGGGAGGACATGCAGACTCCGCACAGAGGACACCCCAGCCATGGATCAAACCGAAGAACCTCTTGCTGTGATGTGGCAATGCTAACTGCTGCACCACCGCAGCCACCCATCAGAACACACTATATAAAGCAAGTATGTCTAACATTTAAAAGGAAAATATCTAAACAAAATAAGAGCAAATAGTATTACTTTTATGAACAATCAGAAAAGCAAGCACCTTCTCAATAAAACATAAATTTAAACAAGTTAAAAAAGACTCTATATAAAATCTAAACAACTAACCACAGTATAAACTACATACATTTTAGACCCAATATCAAAACGTCTGCCTTTATTTCCTAAAAGAGCACCACTGTTACTGATAACATACAAAAGTGAAGTGATGAATGCAGTTAACTACACAAAACAAAACATCTAACTTACTATTTTTTCTAACATTTGAAAACGTACATCTTAATGTAAACACTATCATACTCATCTTCAGTTATCCTCAAAACAATCCTCTTTACATGTGGGGCTGTGTCTCCTACGCTCCCTAAAACTGAATATACTGACTCTGTGGTTGGATAACCATGAAGAAAGGGGGAACAATGAATTATGCTATAGTCAATGTTCAGCAATGTAGCTGTAACATAATTAGATCAGCTTTATAAATGGCAATTTTCATGCTGAAAACTGTAGGTTATTAAATAAATCTATAAATCTGCAATGAGAAGAATGGTATGTTGTACACACACATATCAATATATACATACATATATGTCTGTACATATATATATATATATATATATATATATATATATATATATATATATGCATATATTTAGAAGTGATTTATTTAGCTGATTTTTTGCAAAACGTGTATTGTTGTTCCTGATATTTATGCTTGTGTTTAACATAATTAATGATGTTCTTGTTAGTATGTAAGGGTTCGCTGTTTTAAGTAGGAAATCACTGCTTTTTTAATTTCTAAGAATGTACCAGCAGTGGTTCTTTTGTCTTTGGAGATTTTTTTCCTTATCCAAGTCTGCAACTGTGGAGTTGGTGTATATAAGCTTCAGTGGTTGTGGGGCATGAGTTCTAAATTGAAGATGCAGAGGGCTTGATCCCCTGTAAAAAAACATACTTGCAGTTTTATTTTTCTCCCTTGTGTGTTTTGAGATTTTTTTCATTTTATTTAATATTTATAAAGAAAGCATTTGGTTTAGTTTTGGAGTAAATGTGATTCTGTAAAATGTGACTTCTACATTATTTTTTCTGCCAAATTTGATTCTATCATAGCTCTCAACCTTACATCTCCAAAATGAGGAACACTAGCCCTAATAATGTGGGACAAATGGGCAAAATGTGGAACACATACTAATGGCTTACTAACAACTTCAAATAGGAAGGCCATAAGATGGTTAAAATATGCTGGTTTGACTTATAAAGGTCTTTTAATGAATTTATATAATTCATTTCTATTTACCATGGATTTCCCTTAAGAAAATTCCTAACACTGAATGTGTGACAGAGTCTTTCAATATGGAACATTGAGGAACTTTGAGGAACATGAACTTTTTAAGACCCCAAATGAGGTACGTTCCTAGTAATGAGGTACACTTGAGAGGTATGGATTTTATCACTTGTGTCTCTATCATATATGTTATATTCATTCCCATCTCTCTATCTCTGTCTATGCAGATACGTTGATTCACATTAAGAGAGCATGTCAAAACCTGCACATTGCACTTACCTGACAATGAAGATATCAAAACAAAGCAGATCAAAAAGAAGTGAATAGTCTCCTTTTCTGACTTAAAAAAATCGCAGCGCACACTTTCTGGCACCAGTAGGGAAGAGTATTCCTAAATTAATGTAAAGGCTTAGAGGGAGGGAGAGGGGAAAGGGGCAGGGTTAGGCAAAGAGGGAGGGGTAGGGTTAGGAGTAGGCATAGGGGGAGGGGCCTTGTTAGGGTTAGCACTCATGACTCTCATACTGCTGTACAGAAAGCAAATTAGGATCCATACGCCTTTTATCTATCTCATACTCCATGAATTCAACTGTGTGTACCTTGATGAAAAAGTAAAGACAAATTTACATCTCTCTGCCTAATATCAACACAAACTCTTTTATAATGAAAGTTCATTTGAAGGATTATCTCAAAGTCTCCACAACAGTAACAAGTACTTGCTTGGTCCTTTTTCAGAAACTTCCCTGCTTCCCTTTTGTTTACAAACTATAAGATATTTTGGTTTACTTTCCATATAGAATATATGGATCCAGGCTGACTTTCCATACAAGACATATGGACCCTAGATTGCTTTTTGCACAGGATATGTGGAGCATACTTGAACTTCTATACAGAACACATAGACCCTGGCTGACTTTCCATACAAGACATATGGATGCTGCTTGACTTGACTCAGGTGGATTAGGGAGTGGGAAGGGGGTTTTAGGGTTAAGGAGTGATCAAGAAAATTAGGTTTTGGGAGGGATGTTGAAGTTGTAGGTTTAGAGAGTGGGAAGGGAGTTTTAGGGTTAGGAAGCAACTGGGAATTTAGGTTTAGGTAAAAGGGTTAGAGTCTTAAGTTTAGACAGCAATCCAGGACTTTAGTTTTAGTATGGTAGAGTGCAGGTTTAGGGATAGGGAGCAGGGAGTCATGTTAGGTGCTGGATGAGAATTTTAGGTTTAGGGTTTATGTTCTATTAGGACTATGCAGTGTATAGGATTGGGTGTTGGGAGGGCTATGCAGGAATGGGAGATCAGGCAGGTGGGAATTCAAGCACTTGCTTTTTTGAGCAAGTGGCAGCAAGCAGGTGTGTCACAAGCTGCTTGCACACAAGCACCTGTAATAGTCCCCTTAGGCAGTTATACTGATGCACATCTTCCAAAATGGGAAGGGGACATATGAACAAAGTAATAAATATTAATCATGTTGTGATAAGAATAATAAATACTGGGAGTCTGGGTTATGCAGTATTCACCCGCTTGTAATTTAAACTGCCCACTCATCCATGCTCTCACCCTTGACTATTATATCTTACTGTAATTATTAATGAGGATAATATTACAAGAAAATTCCTTGGCTTGAGAAGTAAGTGACAGCTTTCCTCACTGATATGATCCTAGCACCAGTCTGCATGTACACATACAATATCTAGCAATATGCTTAACAAACTGCCCTCATAGTACCCTTTTGTAATTAATTAATTAATTAGTTAATTAACTTAATTTTTACTAAACAGGTTGGTCCCTCTAGAAACAAGTTCTGTTTTGTGGAGGGGAAACAATCTGGTATTTACACATATTAAGGATCATGTGGCCAGAACACTGAGAAATTGTCTGCTTCTCAAGGTAGGCACAGCTTGCAGTTAAACTGAGAATGTTATACAAGGAGAATAAAGGGTAGTCAAACATGCAAATGTAGATTTTGATAAAATACTAACTAATGATTTGGATTCACTGGTGGTGATAGAACACTACAATATATTAGTTACCATTATTGATAATAGCAGAGTGAGTGAACTGGGCAATGAATCATTAACAAATAAAGGGGTAATCCTTGAAGGGGAACTGTACAAGGGAAAGAGTGAAGCAGGTATTAACTGGACTTGGTGGAAGCACAGCACACTTTGAGCTAGGATGTGATCCTAGCTGGTGTCTTGGATCTGGACGTAGAATGCTAAGGTTACAAGTTAGATGAGTGAAGAAATGAGAGATGATGTAAGATGAAAAGTAACCAAAGTTATCTAGGAGAAACAGAGGCAAAAGGCCGAATAGGAGCCAGTAAGTTCTAGTCATACTAATAAAAGGGATGTAGCAGAAAAAGAATTCTTGGAAAAATATGGGTGAGACAGAGAGACATCAAGTTCACTGGAATAGCTGAAGAATCAGTCAGACAAATATGTTTTGTAAAAAAGAAACAACCACCAGTATATCCAACAAATTTAATGAAACTGACATCTCGGCCAAAGTCCTGTCTCAAAAGGGACTAAATGAAGAATGTAATTGGAGAGTACTTCTTTAATTGTATGATTGTTTAATTGATGTATTTGTATGTGTGTATATGGGGCAAATTTTTTATTTTGTTTTATACTCCTTGAAGGCTTTGGCTGAGACGTCAGAGTTTCATTAAATTTGTTGGATATACTGGTGTTTTTTTTCTTTTTTGCTACAAAGCAACTTTTCATTTTGTGCATCAGTTGGTTTAAATATGTTTTGTAAAACTGCATTTCAGATTTGAATTAATTAAGTTTCGAGTTCTTGCATTTTAACTCTGATAATTTTTTTTGCATTAATACATGTGCGCAAGGGGACCCATACATAATATATCACACAATGTCATTCGCATTGGAGAAACTGTGTTGCAAGTTTGCTGGGTAACCTTTACTATTGTGCCATTAACAACCAAGCCTCTTGTTAAATATAACTATTTTACTATGCAATGAGGGTGTTGGAATGTATAGAGCTATTAGATAGTTTCATGAGAGCTATATGAGACAAAAGGAAGTAGGTGAGGTAATATGGAATGGTGCTGAATGAAAAAAGTATATACTATGTATTGTACACGGCCTTTAGTATAAAGAGAAAAGCTAGCCATTTGTAATGGTGGAGGATTAAATAGCAATATGCAGGCCTAGCAGAGGTAGTGGCAGAGTAGAATTATCTATTGGAGAGTTACAGATAAAGACATTTCTATGGGGTACCTTAGTAAATAAACTGTATATAAAGTTCAAAGCACAGTTCAAGGTAGTTTTCCCTGCAGTTTATAACAAGGTCATTAATGGATCATGAAGTAAATGTTTGGATCATTTTCACCATAACAAAAGGGAAACATTTAAGGAGAGTTACTAACTCATATCTTTTATGAATATTGATTATAAACTTCTGACTGGAATTTTTTAATAGAAGATACAATGTCTTTTTTCTGTTATATGTCGATGTCAGCTTTGGGGGGATTGACAAGAGAAATTTGTAGCATAGCTCTTGACTATTTATCTCTATATGTAGGTACTAAACAAAAATAATAAGAAAGAAGGACTAAAATTAGGGATACTTTTTTTTATATACTGGG
Organism: Protopterus annectens; assembly: GCF_019279795.1. NCBI lineage: Eukaryota > Metazoa > Chordata > Ceratodontiformes > Protopteridae > Protopterus > Protopterus annectens. The sequence goes on from NC_056728.1 coordinate 1,849,500,375, forward strand.
AATATTGAGTTAGAACCTCCGAAAATTAGTGGTACTAGTAAAAACTGGGGACAGTTGAGATTTTAATGCAATTTTTCTTATGATTATAAGGAAGATCATACAGGTGTGAAAGCAAGGAATATTTTCTAGAGAAGAATTGATCAGAGATGAGAAACATCCTTCTAAGTTCTTTGATTTCCAAGTTTTATAAACAACATTATCAGATTATGGTCATCTGAGTCTGGTGGTAGTGATGTTTTTTTTTGGAGAATGTATTATATTTATTACATTATGCACTTGTATGTGAAATGGTGTAGAAAATTTGGTGTAAAGATTAGAGAATGGCGAGAGGTTGTTTAGCAGTGCTCATCTAGTCAATTATTGCCTACAATAACCATTGATCAAGTAGGCGAGACGCATGGTCTATGAAGTATTATGAAGGCTTACCCACAGGTGTTCACTTATACACACAGCATAGACAACTACAACATGGCAAATGATCATAATCATGTTGTTATGTGTTCCAGAAATGGCTTTAAAAAATTCACTTTGTGAGTAAAGCTTGTTATAGCTAAGATCTTAAATGTGAACCTCATTATAACAAGGTTATTTTTAACTTTATTTTAAAGTGCAATCAGCACCCTCTGTGTATTACATAATAGTTTTGGAGGAAGCCCATGACAAGAAAGAGGTGATAATGAATACTGACCATAAGTTTCAACTGTTAGGATTAGGTTTCAGTGAGAGAAAATTAGAGAAATGGAAGATTTTAAATGGGATGGAGTTCATGGCAGGCTTTGAGGCTGAGAGAGAAAGAAGATGAGGCATTGAGATTTATGTTTAGTCTAAATGATCCTTCTAATGGGAGAGGCTTTTCTAAAAGTGTGGGAAGACAAATCAACTCTGTCATTAAGAATAATTTGCTCAACAAGGTATTCTACAGGTTAAAAGTTTTCAATGTTCTTGTTTGTACATGAGTACCATTCATCAATGTCAAAGGCAGAGTTGTATTGTTTATTGTTTAGTTTGTAGCTTTGTAGTGAAACAGATTGAATCATACAGGGAAGTGCTGCTTTGTATTTCCAAATGACAAAGGATGTTTTTTGTTTCCTCTGCCTATCATGCAATGGCTAGGAAATGTTATAACATCAAATCTTGGATGGGAATGGTCTAGAGTTTATTGAATATTTGGAAAGCTATAATGAATACTATGAACAGGGCAGGACTTAAAGCATCTGGGATTAAATCACTAGCCTTTACTAGGACTCATACTTCATATTTTATTTGCCTTGGACTTAAAGAGTGGAAGTACAAGATGCTAAAACTGAATTGCTGAAAGAGAGATACAAGATTTCACAAAAAAGTGGTAACTACATTCCTGATAAGGACTGGAACAGTTTCGGAAGCACTGAAGGATTCAGTGGGAAAAGAGCTAATGATGTTACAAGGTCTGAGCACAAAAACATATTCCTGGGGTAATAAGTGGCTGGATTTCTCACTGTTACTTAACACCAGTGATACAGATATAAGTATAAACCTCTTTAAGAAATACCTGAGGGAAGTATATAAAAACAGTACAGAGACACAACAACATTTCCTGATTAAATTTACATATTCCAGCATGATACAGAAATTCTTTAAAAATACAAATTGCCAGATGGACCATGGTCTCTAGATTAAAATGATATAATATATTTAAAACATAGTTATGTCTAGTATTAAGAAATGTAGCAGAAACTTAATCTAATTCAAGCATATCCTTTGTATCTATAATTGCAAAACAATTACATTATTCACTGGTCTGACATCAGAGGAAGAAAAACTGTTGGGCATTGTTTACATAAGATGATCTGAACCAATTTAATAAATTTTAGATCACTATTGTAAATGTCTGGATTACATCTGCTATGAGAAATCTTGATTTATTTGCATGCCTCAACTATTTTATCAGTAGCAGGTTGACTCTTTTTATTAAAAGTTCAATCCTTTCAACCAATATGTTAATAAAAACAATGCAGAAGCTAGTCTGAGTAACGTATGCATGCCATGTGCATTAGGTCACAGTTCTTAGCAATATTGTTACCTTTTCAACATAATGCTATAAAACTGAAAATAAAGCCCAGCGCATCCAAAACACAACAGATGAACCTAAAAACAATAAAATGTGACAGTCTAGTGTGCCAACAATTTAATGAAGCTCTCGTCGGTAGCCATTTATGCTTCATCATTTATCTTTTACTTAACAATTTCCTATGAATTTCTAAGTAATCCTGTGGATTCCATGGAATATTACTTTAAAAGAATGCAAACTGCAAATACACTCTGGTAAAGTCCCATCAAAATTGTATTTGTTGTGTGCTTTTGGAACATAAATAAATGCTTTGAGTTTCAGTGAATGTGTTTTTTCTACCTCCACTACTCTTTGGTTATTCAGTTTATTCAGTTTCTCTGGAGTTCTTTGGATTTGGTTTTATATTTGAACTTGGACAGTGTTGGTGGATTTCCAGATGGCAAATTTTGACAAGCATTCTTTAGGCAACCTGACCATGTTACTTGAACAGCTGATGCAATATGTGAAGGGGATCCAAAGTAGTACTTCCGGTTTAGTGGCTAACCGCAACAATAACTCAAACATTGGAGGTACGGTTATTCTATCTGAGAATATTTTGAATAGAGCTACTTAATGCCTGTTTACAACACCAGAGAATGTGAGGACAGTTTGGAGAATGCAAACTCTTTTTCGTTTGATAATTGGTTACAATCATGTGACCTGCAATTCCAAGAGGTGAGTGACGACTCTTCACAGCCATTTAAAGCAGAGCTTAAAATCTTTCTACAAAAGTTGTTACAATTTAGGAGTTTAAAGGTAGACAATTGCTATTTGGCTGACTATATGAAAGTTAAACAGGTTCCAAAGGGTCTTAGGTTGTGGAAAATACCCCATGGGAGAGAACCTTTCTCCATGTTTTACCATGAACTTATTGAACTATTTGATCATACTGGAGTTAAATTAATTTGTTTGCTAATCAAAGAAAATGAGCACAAACTGGCCAAGTTAGATTTTGAAATAAAAACTTTGTACGAAATCCTGGATAAGGATTTATTTAATGTGTACAAAAATGGCTATGTGTGTGTGTGTGTGTGTGTGTGTGTGTGTGTGTTTAAGAAGTTAAATAGATTAACTGTAGAAAACAAGGAGAGGAAGCAAAAAATGTTTTTTAGAGACAAACTAAAATATAATACGAAAATAGCATACCCTGCCCCAATAGTTATAAGGACTATTAATCAAAATGGTAGTAATGGGCTTGAAATGGTCCCCATCAGACAAGAAAGTTGCATCTTAAAAACAATTAGAATGACATGATATTTAGTCAGGACAACAATGCCTTTGAAGCTAATGATTTTTTAGAATCAGGGGAACTACGCAGGTCAGAGAAATTGAGGAGTCAAAATGCCAGGATGCGTCCCCAAGTGGGCTTCCAGAGACAGAAAAATAAACAAAGATGAAAGAAGAAGAATTATAATAGAAAATGACCTATGTTAATAAGACTAATTACAATGATTTTGGATATTTTATGATTTTCAATTTAATCCATTTTAAAGTGAATGAACATCATGAATCTCTTTTTAAAAAAGGTGTTAGTTTTGTGCCTGAATTCAAGACTAATGCAGAAAAAAACATGATTAATCTTAAGATGTTTACCTGTAAATTAAAATTAAGAATAGTTTTGATGGCAATGTGATGGTTATGCCTAACAATAATTGCATTCTGAAGAAAAAGAGTATTTTATTCTCCCGACACATCCTTTGGTTTCTACTTTTGAAAATGTGTGTGGAGACCAAATTAGGGAGTTGAGTTATGGTCAGAAAAGAGATTTCTGTGATAATTTATTGAAATAAGAGCACACCCAACTAAAAACAGTTATGAAGGATAAATTTATAAGGGTCATGATGCCAGATAAGGGAGAGGGTGTAGTGCTACTGGACTACATGGATTATTCATGTAAAATGTTTACAATTTTTAACAATGAGAAAGTGTATAGAAGAGTATTAAGGAATGAAGTTAATATTTCATATAAGAAAATTGATTACTATTTAACTGACATGATGTATCAGGATCTTATTACTGCCGATACCTTTGATTTTGTACGGGTAAATAAACCAGTGATCCCTTCCATTTTGGGATCTGGAAGATCCACAAGGATACCACAGAACCTCCTCTTAGGCAAACAGTGGCCACACATTTGTCTAAATTACAATGTTCTGCCTGAATATATAGATACAAAATGTAAAAACATTCTGAATAAATTTGATCAAGTAATATGTAATTCTTGGCAGTTATTGAAGAAACTGAACCAACTTGAATTTGATGAAAAGATTTTATTTGTGACTATAGATATTGTTAACTTTTTTCAGTTATTCTCCAAAGTGCTGTCTTAGAACTGTTCATTAACATGCTTAAGGAAGCAACTTCCTTGGGTCACAGGGAGATTACTGTCATTGGAGAGTTCACGGATGTGGTTCTTAAGAACAACTTTGGATTCTTTGAAGGTGATTTTTTTTCACCAGATGATGTGAGTGTTGATGGGAGCAAAATATGGCCCTGTCTTTGTGAGCACAATTTTGGTAATGTGGGAAAGCAATTTTGTATTTAACACACCTCTTTTAAGTAAGGTTTAGGCATACATTAGGTTCTTAGATGATATCCTAGTTTTATGGCAAGGGAGTAAACATTATTTAGAAGAATTTGTAATGTACTTGGACAGTACCACTGATTACTTAAGGTTTACTGATAATACATCTTTTGAGGCCATTGATTATTTGGATATCACTATATACAAAGACTTGCTTAACAAGAGGTACTGTTCTACTATTTTTAGAAAATAAACATTCTTTAATTCTTATTTGTATTACAGTAGATGTCACCCTAGATTTCAGAAAAAAAGTATTGTTAAGGGACAGATGGCTCGTCTGTCCAGGTTAATTGCTGAGGACTGTCATTTTGAATTAGAAATTAACAGCTTAGTTAGAATGTGTATTGAGAGAGATTACCCACAGAACCTCTTGGAAAATTTAAATGAATTTATATCCTAAGGTAGGAGTGATCATTATGCCCCTATTTTGGGAAAACACTTGGCATCCACAATCACTTAAGTTAATCTGAGGTAAGGAGTAGTAGTTTCTAAGATGCGAACATTAGTTATTCCAAAGAACAGTGATGCTTACAAAATTAGAAGAATAGTAGCTTCTAATTAGAATTAAATTTTTACACAAGAACTTTAATGAAAAATAGGAGAGATACCCCTCTTTACTTTTAGTAGAGGAAAGAATATAAAGGAACTAGTAGAAACAGATGTTATGGATACTAAGGACCGTTATAAGTCCAGAATGTTTAACTGTGGTAGGTGTTCCATTTGTGGATATTTTAACGATGGACCTTATGCTGTTGTTAAAAGTTATTTTCAAACTATTAGTTGTCCAGGGCATGTAAATTGTAACACAATGGTAGCTGTATACCTGGCAAAATGTGTTTCTTGTACCACTTTCTATGTTGGTAAAATTAAAAGAAAACTTAGAGACAGAAATCATGAATGCCATCAATGCTCAAGTTAGACATTGGGCCGGATTCACGATGGCTTGCACGGAGTCTAAGAGTAGAGTAAGACTCCATGCAGCCATCATGTCTGACAAGCAATCCACAAACAGCCTGTAGGGGCGTGTAAGAGAGCTCCTAAAATGGCTCTTACACGGACAGGGTTTGGATATGCAAATTACCTCACTTGCAGCCGAAAGGCATGCAAATGAGGTAAATTTGTGATCCAGGAAGCAGAAACCTGTCCGTGTAGGAGCTGTGTTAGCTGCAGAAATGTACTCAGTTGACAACTGAGTACCATTCTGCAAATAGCACAATGGAGCCTTGTCAGCTCCAAATAAAGGTTGCATATGTTCCAGGAAGCATGCCAATGGCCAAATAGGTGGCCACTGGCAACGTACCCACATGCAAAATTAAAATAAAAATGTTTATTTGTTTTTGGCGATTGCCGATGTTTAAATGTAGTGCAGCACCGCGCAAACAGGCTGCACTGCAAAAAAAACAGAAAAATAAAAATTTTAAACCCACAAATGTGGGTTTTATGAAAACCATCAATTTACAATGTAAGGGAATAGCAGGCTGAAAACAACATGGCCACCAAGTAGGGGTTGCTAAGGGGGGAAGCTCAGTGTAAGACATGTAACTAAGCATTAGTAGGTAATCCTATGTAAATGAGTGTTAGGATACTGAATCACACTTTTACATAGCAAATGAGCACATTCCCTGGAGTGTAGGAGTAGGATAAGGGGAGTAACAGAGTAGGAGATAGGTGACATCACAGGGGGGTTATGTATGAAAGAAGTGAAGCTCTTTGGAGCAGAGTGGTATGTGAAAGCTGTCAGTTAGACATCATGGAAAGAGGTGTGTCAACAGGTAGACAAGGGAAAGCCAAGAAATGGAAGGTGTACACTGTGGATAACATCAAAGTTTCTTGCTGAGCATGCATGCGTGCGTGTGCGCGCTGGGAAGCCCGAGTAAGATGGAGTGCACGTGTGTAAACGTGAGTGTATGCGTTTAAGCCGGAGTAAGCATGTAGAAGCCTGTTTAAAGACTTGTAAGCGCGTTTGCGCTGGTGTGCATGCGTTTTCACCCAATTAAGCAAGTTGTAGTCCATCTAAGCATGTGTGTGCGTGTGTTAGCTGCTGTGCGCGTGTTTGCCCTTGTATGCGCGTTCCTCCCCAATGAGGAAACAGACAGGAAAAAGGAAGCACAACAAATTGTAGGAAGCTACCAGGGAATACTAGCAGAGCTAGCAGGTGAAAACAATCAGAATCAGGCAATTACACAGGCAGAACAGTAGCCCAGCCCAGCACTGAAAACTCTGCAAACAACAGTGCAGTATGTTTCTCTCAAGAGACACTTCAACAATGGAGTAAGCTACTAGAAGTGAAAACTGAAAAAGCTTCACTCAGACAAAATATGCTAGGGGCTGCCATAGCTGTTATAAGGCGACATATGCAACATGCTGAGGGTGGTGACAATGCAAATGCTGCTGGACAACCCACAGTGAGGAGATGGAGAAGAGTGTACAGACCCAGGGTCACCTACCAGGGGTTACATGAAGTGGAGATAGTGGAGCGCTATAGAGTGGACAGAGACGTCCTGCAGCAAATTGTTGAGCTGTGCAGGCCACGCCTTACACACCGAACCAACAGAGGGGAACCCATCCCAGTGGAAACCAAGGTATGTGTTGGCCTAAGAATACTAGCAACAGGTACCTTCCAGAGACCAACTGGTGATATGATGGGGATATCACAGGCAACAGCATCCAGGGTAGTGCACCAGTTCCTGGATGCCATGTCAGCACATGTCGGTGATCATGCATATTTCCCCAATTCCCTTGAGGTATTGGCCAGCAATATGCGTCTCTTCCAGCAAATAGCAGAATACCCTGAGGTAGTGGGTGCAATAGACTGCACACATATACGCATAAAGCACCAGCCGGTGAGCAGGCTAGGGCCTACATTAACCGCAAGGGCTTCCCCTCCATCAACTGCCAGGTTGTGTGTGATGCCTGGGGCATAATAATGAATGTGTGTACTGGCTGCCCTGGAAGCTACCATGATTCCCATATCTGGCATCTGACGCAGCTGTATCAGACATTTGCCAATGGGGACATCCCACATGGTCACCTACTGGGGGATGTTGGCTATGCACTGGAGCCGTGGCTGATGACACCCATCAGAAACGCACACACACCTGAACAGGAACGCCATAATGAGGTACACGCACAAACACATAATGTAATAGAGTGTTTGTTTGGGCTGCTCAAGTCACGGTTCCAGTGCCTGGACACATCCGGTGGAGCCTTGCAGTGCTCACCAACTACATGTACCCAAATTGTCATGGTATGTGCAATGCTACATAATATGATTCTGCAAAAACAGCTGCAGTAGGACCAACATAGGCCCGGCCCAAACAGCCCCCCACCATTGCCAAGGCCATCACAGGTAGACCGTGACTCGGAGGAGGAACAACCTGAGCCTGCCCCAGTAGGCAGAATGAGGCATGCCCAGTATGCCTAGGCCTTGGCAAAGAGGCAATGCATAGCACATACACTGGCTCAGTAGGAACCCTGGAAATGATACCTCTCTCTGACTCACACATATAGTAAAAGGGATGCCTAAGTTGACACAACCTGCTTTCAAACATGTACAGGAAGTGTAGTATGTGCATCCAACATAGGCAGCCCTGCAGCACCACCTGAGGCATTATTGCCATGTGTTAAGCAATGTAACACCATGTAGTATATGCAAACTTCATGACCCTGAGTAACATCCTACCTTCACCAAGCATGATGCCACAATATGAAGGCAAGATGATCAATTACAACAATTGGCTTAAGTATTGTTAGTCAAAGGGGATCCAATGCCTGGCAGCCTGGGATGACATGCTGAGCAAGACACGATGCTCTGCTAGGGATGGCTTGCACCTATCACCACTGGCCTTTTGGATACTGGCAAAGGCTGTTGTCACCCCCATAGTGCCTTGAATAGGTAAGGCTCAAAACACAAACCCACCTCCATAGGTATCACAAGGGATACGAAACTAGAAGTAATGCTACCCAATGCCAGAAGTCTAAACTGCAAGATGAATGCAGTCCAAACTCTGCTCAGCATGGAGAATGTTGATATCTGTGCAGTAACAGAAACCTGGTTCAAGGCTCCCAAGAGGACCCTAGCACTACCAGGTTACACCTCATACCATGCTTTACAGCCCCAAAACATGGAACAAACTACAAAAGGAGGGTGAGTATCAATAATTGTCAAGGATACCCACACCCCCAGGTTGGTGCCACAACATGAAGCAGCACAGACTATCCATGTGCAAATAACAGTGGCTAAAACTGCCTCCCAGTTCATAGCCTGCTACAGACCACCCTCCTAAATCCAGGAACCCCACTTGGCCTACTTGAGAACACATGAAAATATGAAGGTCTCTCCAAACAACATTATATTGGGCAACTGCAACTACCCAAACATAGACTGGGAGCATTATTCAAGCTCCAACACCCTAGGCCAAAGGTTCCTAGAATTCATAAACCAAAATGCTATGGAACAACTTGTCACCACTCTCACAAGAGGGGTAAACATACCGGACCTGACAATCACCGACATGGGGACTCTATGGCCAAGACGAGAAGTGTATCCCAAACTGGTAAGATCAGACCATAGAGTAATCTCACTGGATATTCACATCCTGACTCCAGTCCCTGGCCAGAAAACCACAGTGAAAAACATGTGTAAAGCAAATTATGCACTCCTCCAAACTGAGGTGGAATCCATTAAAGCCCTTGTGCCTGTGGAAAATATGGCCCAGACCTCAGAACCCTTTATAAATGCATTCTATGAACACCTTGAGGAATGCATGGATTATGCAATCCCAAATAAAACCAAGACCCAATCCTCCAAAGGCAGGCATCCTGTCTGGTGGACCCCAGCCATTAACAAACCATGCAAGAGAAGGAGGAAGCTACTACATGATAGAGCAAAACCCAAAAAGGGAAGGCATCACTGATCAGTATTATGACAAAAAACTATGGCCACACATAAAATCCTTTAAGGCAAGCTATGAGATAAAAATTGTACAGGACACTAAGGATAATCACAACACTTTCTTTACTGATGGTAGGAACCTGGGTGGGAATTCCCAGATATGCTCAGAATTAGTCCAAAATGACAAACAATACACCAAACCCACAGACATTGCCAACATCCGACCTGACAGGTTCAGTGCAAACTTCTTCACCCCCCCCCCCACCAAAAGGCCAAATATCTATCCCTGCAGAGTGCTGGCCCCCTGACATTGCAGATGCTCAGGTAACAGCCAGCATCTCTAAAGCAAAACACACAGCATCAATGGGACCAGATGGTGTCCCGGGCTGCGTCCAACATGAAGTCCAAGAAGAATTGAACACCAAATAAAACTACTGCTCAATCTCAGCCTTACCACAGGATATGTACCCAAAGAGCAGTGTACAGCAACAGTGGTCCCTCTCCACAAAGGTGGTGCCTGAATGGATACTGTAAACTATCACCCCAGAATCCTGACTAGCTTGGTCTGCAAAGCTATGGAAAGGATCATCATGGACCTCAGAAATAAAGATATTGGGGACCTACAGACACTGGACCCTACCCAGTGTGGCTTTCTTAAGGGCAGATCCTGCCCCTTAAAGCTGGTTGAGCCATTTGAAACAGTCACCAAGGCCATTTGTGAGGGGAAGGTGGTCCACACAGCCTACCTGGACCTTGCAAAAGCCTTCCATACAATACCCCACTTGGTCATTATAGATAAGCTCACCAGCTTAAATATAAACCCCTATGTCACTAGATGGGTTGCAAACCGGCTCAAGGACAGAACTGACATGGTCAGAAATGCTGGAGCCATGTCAGAGTCCAAACCAGCTACAACTGGGATACAAGGCTCGGTCCTGGGACCACCCTTGTTTGGTATATATTTCTCGGAGGTACAGGCCAACATGGAAGGACTGTGTCTGAACAAGTTTGCAGACGACTACAAACTGGGCGCCATATCTGACCCTCCAGCTGATACAAGCATCCTACAAAAGGGCCTCATAGAAACAGACAACTGGTGCCAGAGCCATGTCATCAAGCTAAACGCAAAAAAGTGTATAATCATCCCCTTTGGAAAAACAGTAAGTGCCCACCAATTACCACATAGGTGGTAACCCATTAAGAACAGAAGAAGTAATAAGAGACCTGGGGACACAAGTTGATAGAAATCTCGCATTTGACAACCATGTGGCCGTAGTGGTTATAAAAACATTTCATATACCCACCTAATCATGAAGGTATTCACATCAAGATCAGGGGAGGTCATCATGCCTCTTCAGTCATACTTCATCAGGCTCACAATTGAGTACAATGCCCCTTGTGGGATGTACCTTAACAGACACCTCCAGCAACTGGAAAGACCCCAAAAGTACCTCACCAGGAGGATCAAAGGGCTCTAACAGATGCCATGTGCTGCCTGATTAAACAAACTGCAGCTCCACACAGTGGCATACTGCCTGCCCAGAGGCGATCTGTGCCTGATGTATAAAGCCATGTCCAACCTGGAATCAATGCACATGCTGCACCTTGTAAAATCTGAATCCCATTGAGCTATGCACATGAGAGACCTGAACCTCAGCACTGAAATAAATAGGACATGCTGTAGTGATTGATCCATAACCCAAAAGCTCCCTCCACTCTTGAGTAAATTCACAGTCCAGGTTAGCCAGAGAGTCCCTCATTGACTCTCTTCAAGAGGAATCTTGATGAGTGGATGGGAGATTGCAGGTTTACCCTGAGCATCACTTTTATGTCACAGTTAGACAGAGGCACAGTATACTAACCTTGAAAATTGTCATGGCAAACTCCAGTTAAAATGTGTGTTGAAGGACAAACACACTCTGACTAGGATTAGAAATGCCCTAGGGCACATAGCCTAGTGTTTGTCAATGTGCACCCAAGTTGCGGAATACACTAGTAATGTTGGACAAGCCTGGTTTAAGTAGGCCATAGCTGAACAAAATGTAACATGGTCATACCTTAGTCTGGTGTGCTCAGTATGAATATTTAAAGCAGTGATGGGACTCAAACCCAGGATACTGTGCAACAGAGTGAAAGGACTGAACCACTACACTAAGACAATATTACAGTGCTTGTTCAGTATGAAAGAATGTTGACAGGTGTATGCAAACTGTACCATGGAAACCCTGCAGGCACAGCATAATCCCTATTGGGTTCAGACACAAAGCAGTTGGGCAGCAAGAACACAACATGACTTCCAACACACACACTATAAATGTCAAACATTGTTCAAGTTCACACACAACCACAAATGTAGTGGACCTCAGATCTCAACATATGGAAAGGTCACACTGGGCATGCTCACACACTTTGATAAATGAGACATATGTCAGGCAACAAACCATGGAAAGCCTGAACTGGGCATGCTCACACACTTAGGCCATGTCTCAGTATAGCAGTCGGACACACATATCTGGCATTTGTTTGTGTTAAGCCAGGAACCCCCCACAATACAGCAATCTGCCCAGTGCACACAGTTAAATGACAACAGAGACATAAATAATATACTGGAACCCTGCTATGATCAAACACCTTCCACAGATACACAAGTTGTTCATAGAAACAGGGAAAGCTATGGCAATAAAGACCTGCAAACAGTTTATCAGCAACAAATATTGTGCATCCCAAACATAAACATATGGGTGCAGAGGTTGATACTAGGCTGTTTGCCCTATGGAATACATAAGCCTGGCCAGAGTGTATTTGGCGTTTGCCTCCCCAGTACAGTAGCCTACTGTGCCTCTGTAATGTAGGTCACAGAAGGCACCGTTTAAGGCTAGTTTGCTGTGCCTCCATCAAGCAGGGACACAGTGGAGATCCCAGGGGTTGAATTTGCAATGTCACATCCATGTGGCTGCAGTTTGCTGGAAGAGGGTTGGCAAGGGGCTATGTCTAACATTAATTGGGATTCAATTTTAGAGTGAGGGGAGCCTTATCTGCAGTGTCTGGGCAATTTCACTGTCAAAACTTGCAAGTGATGATTTTGAGGGATTAAAGTGTCTTGCCAATACTGTTCAGAGATGTCCTCCCTCTGTGGGATATTGCTCTGTTATGTATTAGCTCCCTCCTTCTGTTGTACAGCTTATATATGGCTGGTGTCAACCAGACAGGTCTCCTGTTGTAGAGGAGTCTTGGTTTTATTTGGGATAGCATGATCAATGAAAACCTGCAGGTGCTCATAGAATGCATTTGTAAAGGATTCTGCAGATTCGGCTGTATAATCCTCCAGCACAGGGCCTTTGAAGTATTCCACCCCAGTCTTCACAAGTGCAAAGTCTGCTTTTGAGAAATACTTTGTTAGCAGTGATTTCCTTGCCTGGGGGTGGGGATGGGATATGGGCGTCCAGGGAAAGTTGGTTATGGTCAGATCTTAACAATGGTGGTTTACCTCTGGTGTGGAGCATAGAGTCCCCATGTTGGTGATGATCAGGTCCAATATGTATTCCCCCTTGTGGCTGTGGAGACTGGTTCTGCCATAGCACATGGATTCACAAATTGTAGTGGCTGTAGGGTGATGTTGTTGAGGCCTGAGTAGTTCCCCCAGTCAATATTCCTGTACCTGAAGTTAACCACTGTAATGGCATATGTGAACACCTTCATATCCTGCACTGTTCACAGGGAAGCCAAGTGCGGTTCCTGGATATGGGGGGGGGGGGGTTCTGAACTACACACCAAACCAAAATGCAGTTTTGCACAATGGTAGTTGTATATGTATGGCTTGTCATGCTTAGTGCAGTGGTAACAACCCAGAGGTGTGTGTATCTGTGATGTATATGGATACACCCCCTGGTTGTGTTGTGTGTTACAAGTCCTGTGTTCATGAAGCATGGTATAAAACATAACCAGGCAGTGCTGATGTGCATATGTGACCCTGAACTAGGCGTCTGTTAATGCATATATATTGTTATCCCCCATACTGAGGGATAGTAATAGATGTATGTACCTCTTTGTAAAAACTGATGTCAGCACCCTATAAATACTGCAGGAAAAAAAAAAGCCACCCAGTAATGCAAATAGCGTGCTGTGCTAATGCGTCTCTTTCAAGTGTCATAACATAGTGAGGTAGGGGTTTGAATCCTGCAAATACTCAGTGTGTGTTGGGGGGGGCCAGAGTGTGTGCAATTCTCTTTGAAAGAAATGTCCCTTTTGACAACTGGAATAACACACTACATGATGTACATTCCTCTTTGTAAAGACTAATGATGTCAGCACCCTATAAGTACAGCAGGAGAAGCGAATTCACCCAGTAATGCGAATAGAGCGCTGCGCTAATGCATCTCTCGCAAGTGTCATAACATAGTTAGGTAGGGATTTGAATCCTGCAAATGCTTGGTGCGTGTGTTGGGGGGGCGGGATGTATGCAATTCTCTTTGAAAGAAATGTCCCTTTTGACAACTGGAATAACACACTACATGATGTACATTCCTCTTTGTAAAGACTGATGATGTCAGCACCCTATAAGTACAGCAGGAGAAGAAACCCCCCCCCCCAGTAATGCGAATAACGAGCTGCGCTAATGCATTTCCCTCAAGTGTCATAACATAGTTAGGTAGGGGTTTGAATCCTACAAAAGCCATGTGTGCGTTTGTCAATGTGTGGTGGGTTATGCTTTTATTATTGTATGACATATAATTATAACAGTAATTTCAATGCACACATCAGGTATCTGCATGCCACATACAGATATGTACCTGTGGCCTTCAATAGTTCCTATGTGTGACGCCTGCCTCATATGAATACAGTTGTTACCTTTGCCAGCATGTGCTGCAGATTCCCAGACTGTACGCCATACATGTATGTTGATGACAGTGCAGGCTACTGCAGTGATCTGTGTCCTAGGCCAACTGGGTGACACGCAGTCATGAAAGCTGTGATATATTAATGTGGGTGAGGGTTCATGTCTGGAGTATATGTCACACATGTTATAACACAGCAAAGTCTGTGAGTAATGGACATCCAGTGTAGGTGCATGACAACTGTTGCTGATATGCATAAAGACACCTTCTTGCTTAGGTGATACACCAAGGGACTGCATAATACCTTTGGAAATGTGAATATCACAGGATAGACAAGAAAACACTTGTCCATATGTACACACCATTACCCGTTCTACATGATGGGTGCTGCCACCTACAAGGTACTATTGGAATACTATGTTAAGTACATGCTGATGACAAAGTTACAGTTGTGTTACAGTAATAGAGCATGGCTTGTTCAACAGGTATCTGTCTGTATGATACCCTTGTGGTGGTCATGTGTGTCATGTGCAGAACGCATTGTAGGCCACTGTATGCATTTCCAGTCATGGATGAACATATCCCTAGTGTGTTGGCATGTACGTGAGACTGCCATATGGCAAACAGTATTCTTCCCAGGGATGTGTGGGGCTCAGTAAGAATGGCTACATGGTATAGTGTAGTACTGCAGGGATATCACTGACACTGGGTTTCCTACATCTGTGTATCAGTTGAGGATGCATCATGTAATAGGTTCATAGGTTCATACTAGGCTATCTGCCCTAGGGCAGTTATAAGCCTAGCCAGACTGTGTTTGGCTTTCGCCACCCATTTTAAATGAATTTTGCTATGGCCTTTTTCCAGGTTAGTATACTCTGCCTCTGTGTAACAGTGACACAGAAGTGAGACATTTGTGCTGAACCTGTCAGCAATGATGTTGGCAATGTATGTGGCTTACATGTATTCTTTGTCATTTAGGACTACTTCTGAGCATATCTGGGAATTCCCACCCAGATTCCTAACATAACTAAAGAAAGCCTTGTGATTATCCTTAGTGTCTTGTGCAATTATTCTCTTGAAGCTGGCCTTAGACGATTTTATGAGTGCCCGTATTTTGTTCCAAATACAGATCAGAGATGCCTTCCCTTTGTGGGATATTGCTCGATCAAGTAGTAGCTACCTCCTTCTATTGTTTACTGTTATGTGGCTGGGGTCCACCAGAAATGATGCCTGTCTTTGGAGGATTGGGTCATATTATATTTGGAATTGCATGATCTGTGCATTCCTGAAGGTGTTCATAGAATGCGTTTATAAAGGATTCAGCAGTGTGGGCTGTATTTTCCACAGGCCCGGGGGCTTTGAAGAATTCCACCTCTGTCTCGGTTTTGAGGTGTGTGGAATTTGTTTTAGACAACTTTTTCACTGTGGTTTTCTGGGCAGGGGCTGGGGCTGGTATGTGAATATACAGTGAGATTACTCTATGGTCTGATCTTACCAGTGAGGGATACACTTCTGGTCTGGAGCATAGAGTCCCCATGTTGGTGATGATCAGGTGCAGTATGTTTTCTCCTCTTGTGGGAGTGGTAACAAGTTGTTCCATAGCATTTGAGTTTATGAATTCTAGGAACCTTTGGCCTAGGGTGTTGGAGCTACAGTAATGCTCCCAGTCTATGTGTGGGTAGATGAAGTTGCCCAATATAATGTTGTTTGGAGAGACCTTCATATTTTCATGTGTTCTTAAGTGGGCCAAGTGGGGTTCCTGGGTTTAGGAGGGTGTTCTGTAGCAGGCTATGAACTGGAAGGCAGTTTTACCCACTGTTAGTTGCAAGTGGATAGTCTGTGATGCTTCATGTTGTGGCACCAACCTGGGGGTGTGGGTATCCTTGACAATTATCGATACTCACCCCCTTTCGTAGTTATTTCCATGTTTTGGGGCTGTAAAGCATGGTATGAGGTGTAACCTGGTAGTGCTAGGGTGCTCTTGGGAGCCTTGAACCAGGTTTCTGTTACTGCACATATATCAACATTCTCCATGCTGAGTAGAGTTTGGACTGCATGCATCTTGCGGTTTAGATGTCTGGCATTGAGTATCATTACTTCTAGTTTCTTATCCCTTGTGATACCTATGTAGGTGGGTTTGTGTTTTGAGCCTTACCACCAGAATGCAAACCATTGACATTGGTAAACCGTATGACCCACAGCATACTGTCAAACCATGTCATACATACATGTGACCCCAGGTGAGACATATGTGTAGTACAACACAAAGTGGCCACCAATATGAACTGCAATGTATGACTACTGTGTCACATGGTGCATGTCACCCTTGCCATATGTGCACTAAGCATCTACATACAGAGAATACAACACCACCTTGTTCACAAATGTACACCTGCAACTGTGTGCTGCAAACATCACACATGTACTGTCCAGTCCACAACACATGCAGGCACAAGTACACACAACTGCCATGTGGCACATGTGCAGACATTATACTTTTGGAATTAACACTGGTGTATAAAAAACTACAATGACAATCATAGGGTTAATGCATCAGGCATGCTGGTTTATACCCACAATGATATCATTACACTGTACTGTTAACAACATGATAATATTACTACAGTGCTATGTAGTCACCCTGTGCATCAGCACTATGCTATCCTGTTCCTGCATCAATGTTACAGATTGCAGGAGGTGGCACAGTTTCATCATATGCACAGGGTGTGTACTTGGTTTGCCAGAGTCTGCCATTGACACATCCAATTGACATGTATGTGTATGTGTGTTAGTGAGGGACAACAGTACAACATGGGGCAATGTTGATGTGGTGTGTGTGTGTATGTGTTAGCCGTAGGTGTTAGCATTATGCATGTGTGTATGCATGCACACAGTTCCACCACATGGCTACCATATACGGGTGCTTGTGGACAGCCACAGACTGTACCTGCCAGGTCATACAGATCACTGTCTCTGGCCATGGACACAGTACCTGTGCCTGGCAGGGGTGCTACGGAGAGTATCAGGTACTAAGCCAGACTGGGTACTGTCATCAGAAGCAGTGGGTTGCTGATTGGACACATGTCCCTGCTGGGACTGCCCAGAGCCACGTGCACGTGGTCTTCAAGGACAGTCTGATGACAGCACAGACCCAGCATTGCTGGGGCTGGTACTGGCACTATGGGAGCGGCTGCGGATTTGTTGTCGTCTGCGGCAACTGCCAGCTGCTGATGTTGCTGGCATACGTCCACGTCGATGCCTCAACCTTCCTGCATTGCCCTGGCTCATGGACATGTAGTTGTGGAACAGATCTAATGTGTCCCCCCAACGTCTATCAATGACCTTGCCGACAGTATGGATGGCAGCCTCAATGTCACGCATAGTGTCATTCATAGCAGTGCAATGTGCTCTAAGCTCCCTCAGACCCTGTCTGGTGTACCGTTCCATACGTGCCTGTGCCTGCATTACAGCCCAGAACATAGTTGAGGTTGAAAGACCTCTGTGGGCACGTCTGACAGGGGAAGTACGACCACGGATGCTCCCACGAGAACCCCTGGACATCTGCCTGGGTGGTACCATGTCAGGACTCTGGCCATGGCTGCTGTGAGGGGATGCATGTGCCACTGATACCACATTACCCTGGTCAATGCCCACTGTATGCTGTCCCACAGCTAAGGACATTGGTGACAATGGATGTATCGGCAGGATGGCTGTGCGCATTGATGGAGTTGATTGCTGTGTACTGTCGCTTGGCTGACCAACAACAGACCCTGTCACACCTCCCTGTGCCATTACACATATATCATCATTATCACTATCACCAGCAGTGGCTTCAGGTTCCCTGCTGCACACCAACAGAGCAACACCAGAACCTGTGAGAGGAAGACAGGAAACACAGTTTACAATGTGTACACAATGTTACCACACATGCACATGGGCACACATGAACACGGGCACACATGCACACATGCACAAAGGCACACATGCACACATGCACATGGGCACACATGCACACATGCACACGGGCACACGGGCACACATGCACACGGGCACACATGCACACATGCACACATGCACACAGGCACACATGCACAAAGGCACATATGCACACATGCACACTCCTCAGTACAGCAGATACAAACACACACACACCTGCAATCCAACACATAACAATACTGTTTGAGGGTATTATTAGTATTAACATTATTATTACTATTAATAGTATTGTTATTACACACTCACCAGCATGGATTGGCTGCATTGCTGTTACTCCAGAGGGACCTGCACAAATAAGAGAGTTATAGTCAGTGGCTACAACTGTGCCATTGATACTGTGAGTATGCTACAGTACAGTAGTACAACAGTTGGCTTTCACAGGTGTAGTGATGATATTCAGAATATCAATCTTGTACAAGAATAGGCAGGATAACAGCTACACACACAGTACACATCTCACACATGCATAAACTACCAGTGCAGAGAACAGTCAACTACAGACATGGCATGTTACCTGCACACTCCATGTCCGCATGCTGGGTGGCTCCGGCCTCCATCAAGACACATGTCTGTGGATGTTGTTGTTGGCCTGGAGCCACAACACTTAGGAGTAGCTCCTCCACTCTGGTGAGGGAGGGGTGAATAGGTACCCCACCACCTGTGGCAAGCTGTTGCCTGTGGATATCAGACGCACGCTGACGGACATTTCTAATTAAATCACTGCAGTGATGGCGTACCTGCTCATATGTCTGGTTATGCATGCCTATGTCATTTACCCAACAGACAAGGTCTTGTCACAGTGCAGCCCTCTCCTGCTGGTTCTGGCTGGTCCTGGAAAACAGTGTATTGAAATCCCGCACCAGGCTCTGGTGTATCTCCTCATCCTCTGCAACTGAATAACACGGGTTGCAGTGATGCACCATCGCCCTGGAAGGAAAAGATAAATATGTGAGCAAGTCATATGGCACACGTAATACTCTACTGTACTGATATCACTGAACTGCCATATATAGCATCTGTCTGTCTATCAGGGGATACACATGCACATTAACACAAATCAGTGCTCAGCCTACAATTGTGTGACAGTGCCTGCCGCACTCCATACAACAAACTAGTATACACCAGCACTCGGCACACTGTTTGAGGTACACTGCACAACCTCACACTGGGGGTATGTATCAAGCTACTGGATGGAGAATATTGTCATCCCATGCAATGCATGCAATGCACATCTACAGTTTCACTGGTAATCCACCCTAGTCTTTGCTGCCATACCCCTACCTACACCGCAGTCGTACACAGGGAACTACTGCACAACATATGGCAATCTAGTATGTTATTATCCCAATAACTGACACATCTTTCTCTGGCCTCACACCAAGGACACAGACTACCATGACAGACACAAAGTCATGCTAAGCAATCACACCATTACAGACCTTGCACGCAGTCAGTGTCACACTCATTCCACCTCACATAGTTGGTATTGCACTGAGTACATGTGTGTGTGTATTGTGTCATAGGTAGGTACTATGCTATTGGCCCTGGGCCTACGGCAGCATAGCCTTATGCTACCCTGCCCCTTGGGACACATGTAATGTGATTGTACTTGCTCCTGTCAAACAGTTACACAGAGGTGACTCACACGGTATATTACCTATCTCCATAACATTCATCAGGGGTATGTCTGACATCTACTAATAAGGAGCCTTGTTTGTTAATGCTGGGTGGTTTAGTCCAGGGTATGGCATATTTGTGGATATCAAAGGGGAGGCTATTGTACAGTTGTTTCCCATGTTCACTTCTGACACCTCTAGTAGTAGGCAGGCAACCACTTATGTGGTAGTTAGTGGTTAAAGTTTTTTGGAATGGGGTATGGTACCCCTGTATCCACACTGGTGTTTAGTCCATGCCTTGGTCACCAGGCAGCTGTTGCAATTCATCTGCCTCCATTTCCCTCTCTCACTCTATATATATATATATATATATATATATATATATATATATATATATATGGATATAGATATATTCATATACATACATATCTATGGACATTCATATCTATCTTTATATGTATATGTATCTATATATATCTATATATGTATGTGTCTATTACATCTATATGTATATACATATTCTATCTATCTATCTATATATGTCTATCTATATATGCCTCTCTATGTATATATATATATATATATATATATATATATATATATATATATATATATATATATATATATACATACATACACATACACACACATACTTATAAACATCCATTGCTGTACAACTACATGCACATCTTGGCACATAGCATGCCCACCTTTCATGGTGGGGATGTCACTTCTGTAACAGTTGTGAGACATACCATTCTGTAATGATATTGCACAGTGTTGTGCAGAATGCATTATGCTGTCCTCAGGCTGTATAGCTGTAGCAGGCCTCACTGGCTCAGTCCCACAGAAGTTGACCACCACATGACATATACCTGCACTGCATGCTGTTTTCAATGCCACACACTACAACCTACATTTATATGTGTACATAGCAACCTTCAACTACATACGTATGTCCAGCCTTCGCTAACGGTTGCAGTATGTCCCTTGACCTATGCACATCTTCATATACATATAGATACAGACTGCTGACACATATGGAGGGTTCACAGTATGTAGATTATTAGATTATGTAGTTTACATTACCTTTGTCTCTAACAGCTTTTTTCGTTTGACTGGCTGGCTGGCTGGATGCCTGGCTGCCTGGTTGGCTGGCTGGTGGGCTGCCTGGATGGCTGGCTGGCTTGCTTGCTGGCTTGCCTGCTTGCTGCTTTGCTTTTTTTTTGGGTCTCTGTCTCTGTCTGTCTATCTCTCTCTCTCTCCCTCTCTCTCTCTCTCTCTCTCTCTCTCTCTCTCTCTCTCCCTCCAGTTGCTGCAATGATAGTATTGCATGTGTGGACTGGCAGTACAGGCTGCTTTTGTAGGTATCTGCACATGTGCATGTGATGGCCTCTGCACAAATTGGTGGGCAGCATTTA
The DNA here is from genome assembly GCF_019279795.1 of Protopterus annectens. Taxonomy (NCBI): domain Eukaryota; kingdom Metazoa; phylum Chordata; order Ceratodontiformes; family Protopteridae; genus Protopterus; species Protopterus annectens. The sequence continues at coordinate 1,849,521,810 of NC_056728.1, forward strand.
CTAATTGCATGCAGCCTGCTGTGTGGTAATTGCAGTTTTCACTGTGATTTCAGGACACTGCTATAAAATGTTAGGTTAGGTAGGCGTAAGCCTTTCGGTTTTGCAAGGTGGGGACCATGCTGGTTTGCTGTGGACACTGTTGTGTCAGTCAGAAAGTTGGTATGTCTCTCATATCTAAGGCTGTGTTGTAGCCACTGAAATGCATGTTGTACTGAAACCTGACTGTTGTTTCTTACAGTTCATTCTTCTCAGTGTGTATGTTAACTCACACCTGCTAATGCTAACACTGTTTACATGGGAGTATGTACTTTCCTGTGGGACTTGTGGATTAACTGGTATACAACTGTAGCTCTTGCAATGTGTTGCTATGGCTTCACTATTTTCCCTTTACATTCACTCCTTGAAGGCCTGATATTTCTCTTTACTGGAATGTGTTGCTATGGCTTTCCCATTTTCCATTTACATTCACTCCTTGTAATGCATGATATATTTCTTTCAGCAGTAAATTCTTATGTGTTTGCTGTGGTTTGGTGGCACTGCATGCAGTCTGGTGAGGCCAAGGTCTGGGGTTTGTCACTTACAAGGGTATCTTGTTTTGCTGCTGAGCAGTAGTAGGGCCTTGTATTTTATACTAATAGTTATGAATATCAGGCACATGCAGTGCTTGTAAACTGCTATACTGTCCTCACTTTGTTAGATGGCTACATCCTGTGATATTTCTGTGTTGTACTCCTACATGAGGGTGTGCTTGTGGAAGTAATTCTACAGCTATTTGCAGAGTGTGTAACAGCAGACAGGCTGATATGTCGGTGTGTTTCTGACACTTGCAGGCCTAAGATACTCTCAGGTATATATTTGAGCAGCCTCAGGGAAAGGTACATATCAGTGGGATACACCTGTGATATATTTCAGATATTCTGCAGTTGTGACTGTGGGGACTGTGTGTGTGTTTTGAGCATATGTATTACTACACCATTTCTGACATGCAAGTAGTGTCTACTTTAACTTATTGATGGTGAACATTACGTGGGATTCCCCACCTTTCTGCCTACTGTTAGTACATTTCACAGGGAGTCAGTGGGGCACAGGTAACATTTTTTGACAAATCAATGACATCCCTGTAAATCAGTCACAGTTGGGATGTCTGGCCTCATACCTATTCAAATATGGTGGTGTTTATCCTGCTCTGATACCATGTGTGGTTTGTAATGTGCTACTGTAACATTATTACCTACTAGCATGGCTTTTTCTCTTATCACACTCATGTAATGCAATTCCACAAGACTTGCCACTAAACATACAGGGAACAAGCTTTGTGTAATGGCCTTCCTATATTCCCTTTACATTCACTCCTTGTATTTCATGATATATTTCTTTCAGCACCATGTTCTTGTCTGTCTGATGTGGCTCAGTGGTAATTCACGCAGATTAGTGTTTCCAAGGTCCGGGGTTTGAGACTGACAGGGGTATTTTATTTTGCTGATGAGCAGACTACAGGTCTTGTCATACAGGGTGATTAAGGCACTTTTAAGCAGTTGTAAGCGGGTTTGCGCTGGTTTGCGTGATGTTCACGCATGCGCACAGTCGCTTAGCTACGCGCACACTCACTTAGCTAAGTGCACACAAGTGCACACCCGCTGACTACTGTTTAAAAGTGCTTACTCTCGCTAACACCTGCGCTAATTTCTTTTAAAGAAAAGAAAATGGGGAGATAGGAAAGTGGTGAAAAGGGGGGCACAAAGAGGGTAGGACAGTAGGAAAACAAGCTCGGGATTTGCAGGAAGGATGTAGGGAAGGCCCATAGCTGCCCATTTCTTTATCAGCAACAGCTGTGTATATGTGTGTAATTTGGTGTGAAATTTGAAACCTTCCACCCCTGAGAGAGGGGGGTGAGGACAACAGAATATGTTGTATATCCAATTTTAATTATCAGTTGACATGTCCAGCAGACATGTCTGCAAAATGGGCAGCTATGTATGGGGCATAATTTTTTTGTGGGAACAGAGTGCCCTTTTTTTATTTTTTTTTCAGATGAGAGTGGAATGTGAGGTACAGGAAGTAGGTATAGTTGGGGAGGTAGGTTGGGGAGGTTAACAGACAAGACAAACAAGATGCATACAGGGGTGGAGTATGACAAATGTGGGGGGGGAAACACAATTGACGGGGACAGATGTTTGGATATCGCGAGCCCATGAGCCCACAGATGGCAACAGTGGAACTGAGATCCCCACCCATGGGCAGTTACCACTGCACCTTCACTGCCCAGGACAGAGCTATGCTGGGGGCTGTATAGGATGGGCAGGCACACCCATGAGTTGTGCCACCCTCTCCTCAAGCTGGCGTAGGGGATCAAGCACAGAATGCCTGATCTTGCTACGCACCACAGACCGGACACTATGGAGGGTGAGTGGACGTTCTCGGCCATGCTTGCAGACGGGGGACGAGTCCCATCCCCTGCAGCGCTTCCACCCGAAGGTGGCACAGGGCCAACGGAGGAGGTTACGGCCTGGGCACTGGTGCCAGGTGCACTCACCAGCTGAGGTGGGAGAGGTGGGTCTGCTGGAACCCGCCTTCCTTGTTGTCCTATGTTTATCGGTATTTTATGACATTTTGGGTTAGTAACAAACAACACCATTCAAAATTAGTTGTAACAGCATGCATCAGTATTTCCATTAACCAAACACCCATGAATTCCGAACATTGAATAGCAAGCATGACACATGCATATTTAGAACAACAGTACACATTCCAACAGCATGCAGGGTTGATTGGTGGCAACAGGCCATCAGATTTGGATATGTGAACAGGGCACATGCATCAACGTACATGCAGATATGTATGAACCAACAGGACAAATGTCCATGGGAATTAATTGTGTATACACATACCCAGTTTGGTGTGGAATGGCATCATTTGTGAAAATAGGGTAGGGTGATGAAATATTACATTAACAACTTAAACTACCTATACATATGCTGTACATTCCTAGTAGGTGCAGATATATACTCCCTACATGTATTAGTACAGTTTCCTATTTGTAACCTTAGGAATGTTGGTGATGGGAATGTTACTGCTACATTAATATACATTCCATTTTTATTCATACATGTTCATATGTGGCTGTGTTCAGGTACAGCATCCTGCTACATTTGATTTATATGGCTCTAGACAACTGTGGATGTTCAGTATTTCATACAACCATACTATCTCCATATTGCAAGGGTACAGCAACATATCCAAATTGTGGGACAGACACATTCCAGGTTCAGTACTTTATTACACAGATTTCACTCTTTGGTTGTGGCTGTTTCATTTGTTTTATTATGTACTCACTGCAGTATAACTTTATTCCAGACTTATTACAGCTTTCTTGGTAGAATCATACCCTCTTTCTCACACTCTCACTTGTTTTATTTTTACATTTCAGGATGGTACTTAATTCTAGGCATTATTAGCATTTCTTACTGGGTTACAACAGTCTTTTCCAACTGACTCACTTATTTCATATGGCAGATTTTAAAAGGGATGTATATGGCACATGTCTATCCTTTGTTGATTGATTACCACTCATTTTCAGGCTGAAGCAGTTATCTGATATTACAATACAGGTGGAAACTCTCTATTTGAGACTTGTTCAATGTTTATTTCTGGATTACAGGCTGCATCACTTATCTAATCTTACAGTACTAGCAGAATCTTTCTTCTAGGCTTATTTGAACTTTATTAATATGTAAAAACACTGAACTCTTTTACAAGCTGTCTCACTTATATTCTATAATAATTCCAGCAAAATAATTACTAACCTGCCTGGTGGCGCAACCTCACCAGCCTATCAGCATAGGCTCACTGATTCATGGAACGGACACGTACAGCTGTAATATAAATGATGTAATATTGGAACATACATCTCCATACTATAGGCTAGGATAATTTCTTATATACTTAATTACATGGATACTTACTCAGTAGTGGAGCGTTGGGCATTTGCCGGGCCTCCTGGATCCAACGGTTCAGTTGGTCCTGCTTACATCTCTTCAGGTCCGCATGGTGGTGATGGACCTGTTCACCAGTACTTGGAATGCCTGTGGCACTGGTGAGATCATGTGCCAACCGGTTCCACTCCTCTACCTTGTATGCACCCCAGTGAACCTGGCCCTGCATGAGTTGTGCCTCATGATCATGGACTAGGAGCCAAACCATATATTTTGACTCCTCAACACCCCACCTCTGTGCTCTAAACCGACTTCCCTCTCCTGCACCTGCCATCCTGACTGCAAATGGGTACCACAATCAGTTATGCTGTGTATTCTCGCCTATGGGGCTTATATATGCCCGTTTTTCTGCACCTATCTGTGATTGGCCATTTTGGATATTTATCAGCTTAAAAAAACTGCTTTGTCATGCTTCTATTTCCATTCATTCCTACATATATGCTAATACTGCATTTCTCAGTACAACTGTCATGGCTTAGTAGTTCAGTACTTTGACTCAAGCACATAACACAAGCACTCGGGTCACTCCACAGCAAGTACAAATATGACACAGTCATTGTCCATGCTGGAGTGAACGACCTGAGATGTACCTCCCTGGACTACATGAAAAGAGACATAGAGGAGCTCTCTGATTATGTAGCCCAGGCAGGTATGACCCTGACCCTGAGCAGTATCCTTCCTTCACCAAGAATGATGCCACAACATAGAGACAAGATGATCAGCTTTAACAATTGGCTTAATTTCTGGTGTCATTCAAAGGGGATCCAGTGTCTGTCTGCCTGGGATGACATGCTTGACAAGCTACGCTGCTTCGCAAGGGACGGCTTGCACCTGTCACCCCTGGGATTCCGGATATTGGCTAAGGCTCTTGCCACCCCATAGTGCCTTTTTAGGCAAGGCTCAAATTCTAAACCTACCACCCTAGAAAACAAAAATGGGAAGAAACTAAGGGTAATGCTGCTCAATGCCAGAAGTCTAAATCTCAAAATGCATGCACTCGAGGCCCTTCTCAGTATGGAGAACATTGATGTCTGTGCTGTGACTGAAACCTGGTTCAAGGCTCCTGAGAGCACCCGGCACTATCAGGTTTTACCTCATATCATGCGTTCCGCCCCAAAACCCGGACCACACCACAAAAGGAGGGTGTATACATATTCATCAAGGATACCCACACCTCCAGGTTGGTGGCAACGCATCTAAGCATCGGAAACCATCCAGGTGCAATTAACCATAGGCAAAACTGCTCTACAATTTGTAGCATGCTACAGGCCACCCTCTCAAACTCAGGAACCCCACACAGCCTTCCTGAAGACACTGGAGGGTATAAATGTATCTCCAAACACCATTATATTGGGTGACTTCAACTACCGAATATAGACTGGGAACATTACTCAAGCCCCAACCTTCTAGCCCAAAGGTTCCTGGAGTTCATAAATTCAAATGCCATGGAACAACTAGTCACCATTCCCACAAGAGGAGAAAATATACTAGATCTCATCATCAAAAACATGGGGAAAAATGCTCCACCGAAGTATATCCCTCATTGGTGAGATCAGATCACAAACTTATCTCACTGGAAATCCACATCCCGTCCCCACCCCAAACAAAAAAGACCACAGAGAAGAACTTCTAAAGCAAACTTCACACTACTCAAGACTGGTGTGGTATCCTTCAAGGCCCCCGAGCCAGTGGAATCCACAACCCAAGCTGCGGAAGCCCTTACAAATGCCTTCTACGAACACCTCCAGGAATGCATGGATCAGGCAATCCCTAATAAAACCAAGACTCTTTCCACCAAGGGCAAACATCCAGTCTGGTGGACCCCAGCCATAAACAAACTTTACAATAAGAGGAGAAAGCTGTTACATGATAGAGCAAAATCCATAAAAGAGAAGACACCCTTGATCATTATTAGTAAAAAAATACGAGCACTCATAAAATCATCCAAGGCCAACTTTGAGAGAAAAATTGCAATAGATTCAAAAGACAATCATAAGGCCTTCTTCAGCTATGTTAGAAACCTGGGTGGAAACTCCTAGATATGCACAGAATTAGTCCAAAATGATACAAAAATCACTGAACCCACAGACATTGCCAACATACTGGCAGACAGGTTCAGTGCAAACTTCACCCCCCTCTCCCCCCCAAAAGGAGAGATAACTATCCCAGCGGAGTGTAGCCTTCCAGACATCTCAAATGCACAGGTGAAAGCTGCTCTCTCTAAAGCTAAAAACACAGCATCAATGGGACCGGATGGTGTCCCCGGCTGTGTGCTACAAGAACTCAACGAGAAACTAAACCCGCATATAAGGCAGCTGTTTAATCTTAGCCTTACCACAGGATATGTGCCCAAGGAGTGGTGTACGGCAACTGTGGTCCCACTCCACAAAGGCGGTGCCTCTACGGACCCTGGTAATTACCGCCCCATAAGCTTAACAAGCCTGGTCTACAAAGCCATAGAGAGGATCATAATGGAACTCATAAACAAAGACATAGGGGACTTGCAGACATTGGACCCGACCCAGTTTGGCTTTGTCAAGGGCAGATCATGCCTTTTGAACTTGGTCAACTTCTTCGAAACAGTCACCAAGGCCATTGATGAGGGAAAGGCAGTCCATACAGCCTACCTTGACCTTGCAAAAGCTTTCGACACAATACCCCACTCAGGTATTATAGAGAAACTTACCAGCTTAAACGTAAACCCATATGTCACAAGATGGGTTGCAAACTGGCTAAAGGACAGAACCCACAGGGTTAGAGTTGCTGGCGCCATGTCAGACTCCAAGCTGGTCACAAGTGGTGTCCCACAAGGCTCAGTCCTTGGCCCCCTGTTGTTCGGCATCTACTTCTCAGAAGTACAGGCAAACATAGGAGGACTATGGCTGACAAAGTTTGCAGATGACTGCAAACTGGGCGCCATAGTGGAAAGTACATCAGACACAGATATCCTTCAGAGGGGTCTCACGGAAACTGATAGCTGGTGCCAGAGCCATGGCCTGAAGTTAAATGCCAAAAAATGTATAGTCATACCCTTCGGGAAAAACAAGGTAACCCCAAGCTACCATATAGGTGGCAATCCATTAAGCACAGAAGAGGTTATCAGGGACCTGGGGACCCAGGTTGACAGTGGCCTTTCTTTTGACACTCACATTGCTAAAGTGGTTAGAAAGACCTTCTACATTGCCCACCTGATCATGAAGGGATTCACATCCAGATCAAGTGAGGTCATTGTTCCCCTGTACTCTTCACTTATCAGACCAATGATCGAGTACAATGCCCCATTCTGGATGTATCTCACTCGACACCTGCAGCAATTGGAGAGACCCCAAAAGTTCCTCACCAAAAGGATAAAGGGACTCCAAAATCTGTCATATGCTGCCAGACTGAAGAAACTCCAGCTCTATTCAGTCGCATACCGCCTGCTCAGAGGTGACCTGTGCCTGACATACAAGGCCATGTACCTTAATTAATGGACATGCTCCACCTCAAAAAATCCAAATCTACCAGATCCACTAGAGCAAGCGACTTAAACCTTAGCACGGATATAAATAGGACATGCTGGAGGGATAGATTTGTCACCCAGAGACTCCCTATGCTGTGGAATAAAATCCCGGTCCATGTGAGGCAGAGCACCTCACTGGCTCTGTTCAAGAGAAATCTTGACCGGTGGATGGGAGATCGTAGGTTTACCCCGGGAATCATGTCTGTGTCACTGCTGGACAGGGGCACAACAAACTAATGGGCACAGTATTTTTTAACATAAAGGGTGGTGTAAGCCACAAAACTTTGGGCTAGGCTTATAAATGCCTTAGGGCAGATAGCCTAGTATAAACCTATGAACCTATGAACCTATGACTGTGGTGCACAGTATCCTGGGTTCGAGCCTGGGCATTGTTTTTTTTATTTTACTACTGTCTAGACAGGCTAGGAGGTGTGTCTGTGTAAAGGCGGCTTTAATACAGCTTGCTCAACGTTGCCCACCGGTAAGCTGGTTGGCGTGGTGTGCAGCTCCGCGCAAATGGCTTACACTGGGTAACGCGCTATTTGGCTATGTGCACTCATATTATGCTGTGTGAAGCGTTGCTCAAGTACAGGCACTCATTTTAAGTGTGTTAAAGTGCTGCTCAAATCCAGGCACTCATATTACACCTGTTAAACCGCTGCTCACCTGAGGGCAGTCATATTAAGCTTGTTACAGCGCTGCTCACCTATGGGTACTCATATTAGGCTTCTTGAAGCCTTGCTCAGCTATGGGCACATAATCTTTTTTTTATATTTTATTGTGTTGGATTTATTCAAAAATACATGGCCCATTTCATTACATTTTAGTTAAATTATAGTTATATAAATAGATATATATATTTATATATATATATATATATATATATATATATATATATATATATATATATGTCAGGGAATTGTTTCATGCTTATTTAACTAAAAATAGAGAATGATGTTGTGGGGGCTCGAACCGTGACTACCTCCTCTTTGGCCAACATCTCTACTGCTATGCTATTGCTACTTGGCTTAATTTGCATATTTAGATCGTATATGCTTTTCACTGTCTGCTAACTGTGACTGAGCAGAGGGCATACCAGCGCAAATGAGCGCAACTACGGGCAAACATTTTGGAAATTAAAAAAAAAAAATTAAACTGTTATTTTTACGTTTTACATTACAGTTGGGTTTATAGTCTGTGGGGGCATGTGTGGTGTTGTGTTCCTTGACATTTCCGCGGACTCGCTCGTGGGAGTTTACTTTCAGGACTCTGACTCTTCTGGGGGCATGTCCCTTTGCACAACTCGGTATTCGGACATGCCACATACTTTCCTACACGGACCGTGTTAGCTTAGGGTATGATTCAGCATGCCCTCATGAATATGCATGGCATGCTGACGTCATACCGTTAGACTGCAGCCTCAGTGTAAGACATATTAACTCTTACATGGAGGTTTTGTGAATCCTGCCCTCTCACTAAAATGCAGGAACTTAAAAAAAAAAAATTTTATTATTATTGTTGACAAAGTTAACACACACATACCTAAGAAGTGGGGACGTAGAAAATTTGTTAGAATATAAGGATCTGTGTTGGCAGATTAGGCTAAATGCCACTAACTTGCCAGGGTTAAATGATAGCCTTTTGAAAAATGTTTTAAAAAATCTAATTTTTGAATATACAATTAAACATCTGTTGTTGTTTAATGTGTAGATAAGGCAGCTAAAACATAGACCTTTTAATACACATATTTTAATACAGAATTGTTTATTCACACACATTTATTCATTATCTAGGAATTGATGTATATAACGTGATTATATTTGATGTGGTTAGTGTATGCATACACTATAATCAATGGAATTTTATATGATATATATATTTTTTGTATATATTTTGTACATATCTTGGTCAGTAGGAGTGGAAAAAATGAGTAAAAACACGATCAGCTTCCCTCGTTGTCACCAAAACCAAACCAAACACGTAAGTGTAGAAGTCAAGGAGAAAAAGGATACTGTAGCCACTTCAAAGTTAGTATATGAGTAAAAAATGAGTACAATAATCAATTAAAAAATTAAAATAACTTTTTAAAAGGACTTTTTAATGTAAAATATATTTAACAGAAGTGTTTTATTCATTTCAAAATAATTGTTAGGTTATTGTTCTTTCATATGACATTGATATTTTAAAGTGGTATATTTATCTATGAATGTATTTTTTACACCTATTAATTAATTAATCAGAGTAACATGATTGGCCTTTGAAGATATATAAGTAACTGTTGTTTAGTTTTGAAATACACTCTGATGAAGTTCCATCAAACTGTATAAGGGATGCAAGCACTTGGTGTATTTTTTGTGGGCATTTGGAACATAAATCCTCGGAGTTTCAGCGTGTCTGTTTTTTCTGCCTCCACTATTCTTTGCTATTCAGTTTATTCAGTTCTATGCCACTACCAACTTCCACCATGCCCTTGATGCAACAGACTTTACCCATGTCCCGGTCAAAACACCAGTGGTACATGTTGTTGAATGTTACATCATTGGAAAGGGGTGGCCATCACTCAGTTGTCAAGTTGTGTGTTCAACAGATGGCCTCATTACAAATATCATGGGTGACACACCCTAGTAGCATACCTCTCAACCTACTAGCATAAGAAATCTGGACAAAACCAAAAATAATGGGGGAACAAAGGTCCAAAAATAGGGAAAACTATTTCTCTTTTAAAGTTAGAAAGTTGCTAGAATACAAGTTTTCATGTTACCTTGCATTTTTTAGAGTATATGAAGTCTAAAACTCAAATGTCTATCATTATTTAGTGAATTTAATCTTCACTGATTTGCCAGAACAAAACCAATTTTATGGATAACAGAGAAACAATATGAGGCAAAATTCTGGACATTTTCTGAAAATCTGGACAGTTAAGAGACATACCTAGTAGTGAGCATGATGCAGCAATATGGAGGAAGAGCAGCCTGAGGGCCAGTTTACAAAAAGGTTAAATTTATAAGGGGCTACTACTTCCTAAATATAGGACCACAGTCATAATATAAGTATAATCCAAACTGGTCAGCTGTAAGCATGAGGACTAAATATGTGTTTTCTCCTTCCTACAAACAGGTGACTGTAGTTATCCACTGGAGCTTTCGGTTATGACCCCATGAAGGGACCCATCAGTGCCTAGTGATGCATACAAAAGAGCACTCATTGTAACATGGAGCACCATTGAACATGTGTTTAGCATGGTGAATGCAAGATGGACACATCAGAGGGTGCAATCCAATACACAACAGAAAAAGCATCCGAGATGGTCACCATGTGTGCCATGCTGCACAACATGCTAACATCAAACCACAGTGGCCTGCAAGCTTTTGGTTTGTGTGACCTGCTCCATGAATCTCAGATGTCTGATGTGGAGCTACCAGAGCTGTCATAGGATGGTTGAAGGATACAAGGGTGAAGAGAAATAGATGGGGGTGACAGAGGCTGCAGCCATATGTACAAACTCAGACAATACAGCTGCATCTAGCTCACACCTTTGGGTCATGATAAGCTGCATGTATAGAAGTGCACAGACAAAACAGTGATGTTCACACAGTGTTGCTCCATAACAAAAAACAACCCATATAAAAAGAAAAGAAAAAAAATAGATGTCCAGAATGAACACATTCACCTGCAAAACCTCATACACATATAGACACCATAAAATGAACACATCTAGATGACTATAGGGGAACATTCACCTCAGGACCACTTTGTGCAAGGTAGATCACCAAAGATGGTTACATTGGCAGGCATTCCTTCTGTTCATTCACTCCATAAAACTCACTGCCTACTTCAACCACTGTATAACTTTTTACAGTCTTATGAAACTCTAACTACTTATGGAAATTGTAGACTTATCTCATGAATATCTATGGTTAACTGTTTTATTCTCTGTATAAATATATATATATATATATATATATATATATATATATATATATATATATATATATATCTTGTTTTTCCATATTTGCTTATACAGAATTTTTTCATATTGTTTTTCATGTATTTCTTCATATTGTTTTTATGTTGTTTTTTTCTCATATTTGCTTCTTCAAAATTGTTAATCATATTGTTTAATTTTGGTACTTACTATGGAGGTTTTCTCCACGGGTCTCCACTGAAAATAGACCTGTGTCCAGTTGGGCCATCATGGTTATCAAATGTAAAATAAAAATAAATTTAAAAAAAATGTGTGGCATGCCTGAGGTGTGCACAACAGAAGTTGTTGTTGTCTAGTTAGGATGTTATGATAGATACAATTAGTGTGTTAATGTAGCAGTATAACTGTCATCACTGCAATAAATGTAAGATCATGGGTTGTTTATGACTGCATTGTAACCAACAAAATCTAATTGCAGGGGTTTTACAATAACATTGAGATACATCATACATGTCATACAGATGTGTAATTCATGTAGTACACCATGCTATGCAGAAGACAGCAGCAGCAATACTAACAACTCAGCAAGGACCAACAACAAAGCCACATAATTGACATAGCACATACAAGATCTACAGGACAGGCCTGACCTGAAATGCCACAGGTAAGACAACACTATAATGCACATGTGTGTACAACAACATGTGTCAGCCAGATGAGCAAATATGTTCAAGTCAGCAAAAGCATCAATGACAGGTATTACACATCAACCATGGAACATGCATCATTGTATGGGATATGGCAACAGAGGTATATATGTAATATGTAAGCAGGTAGGTATGGAGTGGCAAACAAATGAAATACACTTCAATGCGAGTATAACAAAGGTGAATTTGTAAGCAGAAGTGCACGTTGTACTGAGGGTAAGGCATGTGCAGTACCAGAATAGGATCATAGAACATCATAGGAGATAACTAGGCTATCGACACAGCAGTCATTTTAAGCCTAGCCATTTCATCTCAATGTAATGCACTAGAATTGCTAGTAAATACCCAAGATTGCATTTAGTGTTAACTGCCCATGGCCAGGAGGGTCATGGGCTCTATTCCCAGTAAGAATTTATGGTACCCCATCCCTTCATCTGGGTTCCTCTTGAACATTGTCATAGAGGTGCTTTGTTTCACATGATTGGTAGCCTGTTCCAAAGATGCAGCAGTCACTGGGAGATAAATCTGTCCCTGAAACATGTTCTATTTAAGTCACAGGCCATATTTAGGCCCCTGGAATGGATAGCCCTAGTCCCATTTGATTTATGGATATGCAGCAAGTTCATTGGGTTTGGGTCTTGAATTGTTCTGTAGGCCAGGCATAAGTCTCCACTAAGAAGTCTATACAATACAGAGTATAGTGACAGAGACTTTAGTGAGTCTGTGTAAGGCACATGCTGGGTCCCCTTGATCTTCTTTGTTAGAAACCTCTGAGGTCTCTCTAATAGCTGCAGATGCTTAGTACAGTACATGCCAAACGGGGCATTATACTCAATTGTGGGCCAGATAATGCTGAGTATATGGAGGTTATAACTTTTTTTTCTCTTGAGGCGATGCCTTTACTAATCAAATGTGCTACGTAGAAAGCTTTCCTTATTATGGTAGACACATGGCAGTCGAAGTTAAGGTCGCAGTCAACTTGTGATCCCAGGTCCCTTACCACTTCATGGATACATAAGGTGTTGTTGTTGATTTGATAGTGTAAAGGGACATTGTTTGTGCTGAAGGGAATGCTGATGCAATTCTTTGCATTAAGTTCGGGACTGTGACTAATACACCATTCATTGGTCTGCGTGAGACCCTCCTGGAGCATACTGACATCATTTGGGGATTCAATGATTGTATCTACTTTGCAGTCATCTGTAAACTTGTTCAACCACAACCCCTTAGTTTTGACCTGAACTTCTGAGAAATATATACCAAACAGTAGGGGACCTAGCACTGACCTCTATGGCACCCTACTGGTAACAGATCTGCTGGTTGATGTGGAGTCTCCCACTTTGGTAGTGTGTGAATGGTTTGTGAGCCATTTGGCAACCCATCTTACAATGAATGGGTTTACATTCAGTTTGCTAAGTTTATCAGTAATGCCTGAATGTGGGATTGTGTTGAAAGCCTTTGCCAAGTTGAGGTATACTGTATGCACAGATTTGCCCTCTTTAATGACCTTGGTCACACTTTCAAAGAAATCCTCCAGATTTAACAGGCAGGATCTGCCCTTGCCCTTCATGACGCCAAATTGGGTAGGATCAGGATTTGGAGGTCACCTATGTTTTTATTTATGAGATCCATAATAATACATTCCATGGCCATTCAGATGAGGCTTATGGGTCTGTAATTCCCAAGGTCTGTTGCTAGTTCACCTTTGTGGGGGGGGGGGTAACTATAGGTGTGCTCCATTCTGCAGGAACAAAGTCTTTGATTAGGCTATGATTGAAAAGGGTACTTAGTGGTGATGCTAGTTCATGTTTTAGCCTGTTTAGAAGACAGCCTGGGATGTTGTCTGGCCCCATAAAGGTTGCGTTTTTTGTCTTGGACAAGGATTTGGGGACCTGCTCTTCAGATATGTAGGGTGGGGGAAGTTTGGGGGAAGGTTTGTTATAAGTTAGGAGGGGATAAGGGATCCGCTAGCAAGTTTGCTTATCTCTGTGGGGTCAGTGTGTGGTTATCTATTAAAAGGCCTTATGGTTATCCTTGGCTGTACTTGCTAAGTGTCTCTCAAAGGAGCTCTTGGAGGATTTGACAAGTTGTTGAGGCTGAGGAGGGTGCTTTTCCATTTTTAGGGTCTTGCCGTTGTTTTCTTGGACAGCAACTTTTGTATTTATTGTAAAGTTTGTTGATGTTGGATGTCCACCATGGCAGCTTGTTTTTACTTGGGGCTCTGGCTTTGAATCTTTCCATACCTCTCAACCTGCAAACATCAAAAATCTGGAAAAAGCCCATGCATAGCTCTCAATCTTCCATCACCAAAATGAGGTGCACTGTCCTTCATAATGTGGAGCAAATTGAAAAAATGTGGAACATATACTAATGGATTATTAACAACTTCAACTGGGAAAGTCATAGGATGGTAAAATATGCTGGTTTTATTATAAAACAGATCTTTTAATGAATTAATATTATTCATTTCTATTTACCATGGATATGAGTTAAAAAACTTCCTAACACTGAATGTGTGACAGACCCTTTCAATGTGGAACTTCAAGAAACATCAACTTTTTAAGACCCCAAATGAGGTATGTTTCTCGTAATAAGGTACACTTCAGAGATGCAGGCCTATGAAAAATAGGTACAAATCTATATGCTGATTAACATAACATTTGCATCCATAATTGTGTAACCCTGCCCACTCCAATGGAATTGTAGGATACCAATTTTCAAATGCAATCTGAAAAACAGACAGCCAAAATAGTGCCCCAGAGTCCCCCTGCAGCTATTCCAATGTCCCATTACTTAGCAATTTGTCCCATTTACCATAAAAACTGTAATGTGCATACTGCTTTACTTCTACAATGATTTGTATTTTATTTTACATTTTATAGCACAAACACTAATAGACATCTGTTAAATAAAGCAATACAGTCTCACAATGAAAATAGACTTAGCAATAAAACATCTCTGCCCTTGAAACTCACATTCATTAAAACAGCATTGAAACCTACATCCAAAGAAAATGCATCTGGCCAGTGGCAGATAAAGACTACCTTTGGGTTGTTTTCAAATCATAGACCCCTTGCACACGAAACATACATGTATTTTTTGATACACCTTCCTGAATGAATTAAATTATATTCCTTGTATAATACAGCACCCTTGTTAGAGAATGTTTTAAATTTATTGTTTTGAACATTTTTTTCAGTAAGCAATGAAATAAAATGCATGAACCAATAATGACAAAACTGCCCGATTCAGAACATTTCCATCATAAAACATCTACTCATAATTCTACAATCCACCAGTATCAGTAAATATACACAGTCTCTGCAGAAGTAAAAGTCATCTAAATAATTTCACATTAAAGAGATCTATAACTAATGAAGACATTGCTACTACCAAACAACTTTATATTTCATTGTTTCATCTACAAGTAAAGTGCCTGTTGCTCTTGAAGAATAAATTGCCTATGCTGCATTAAAAATGATAAGCTAGCAATATTTCAGTAGGGAATAGATGGCAAACTGATAACAGGTTCATAGTTACTAGGTATATCTGCCAGAGGAGGACATTCTCAGGACTGCAGCATCCAACCCCTTTAAAAGTACAACACAGTACATTATCAGCAATCCATCTACATACTGTGGGAATAGAACCCATAGCCTTCTACAGGGAAAGCAAGTATACTACCTGTTGTGCTACTAGCACCACAAGTAGACTTTGCATAAGCAGCACTAAACTTTTATTTCCCTGAAGAACTGTGTAGCACAAGAAATCAGGAAAAAGACATATTTTATTGGCGGGAGGACAAAGGCCCAAAACTAGAGACACATTTTAAACATTGCTTGTATAATCTTAGAAAGTTGCTAGAATAAAATGTTGTGTTACCATGTGTTTCCTGAATGATAGGAAGACTGAAACTTAAATGACTATCATTATTTAATGAATTCAGTTCTCACTGATTCACCAGAAAACCATACATTTTATTTTTATTTAACATTTGTTTACCAGGAAAGTCCGACTAAGTTGAAATGAAGCCAATTTTCAGCAGAGGCTCAGGGAGAAATGCTCCCAATACATGTCTTTGTATCATGGGAGGAAACCAGAGCACCCAGAGGAAACCCACAAAAATGCATGGAGGATATGCAGACTCCACACAGAAGGCACTTCAGCTCAGAATCAAACCAGAGAACCTCTTGCTGTGAGGTGAAAAAACTACTACTGCACCATCCAAATTTTAAGAGGAACAGACCAAAAGTATGAAACAAACATTCCAGACAATCTCTGAAAATTTGTACAGTAGAGAGATATAACTCCTTCAATCAGAAGTGGTGGTATAGGTAGAGAACTCAGGCTCTTGCTCCTTGTACCTAAGGTATGGGATTTGAGCCTGAGTAACCCTATTACACACACACACGCACACATGCACACACGCACACACGCACACACGCACACACACACACACACACACACACACACACACACACACACACACACACCAGGTATACCTACCCAGGGCATTTTATGCAGCCAGCTGGTTATGTTAAAATAACACACAGCAATGATAAACTGAATGGCAGCAACAAAACTTACTTACACACACAGTATCTTGGCCAATGGTCACCAAAGAGCTAACAGAACTTATGCACAAAAACTCTCCAACAAAGAGCCCATTCCATTAAAATAACACAGAGCCAGCCAGTTAAAATAAAAAACTGCAGCAATGAGCTCCTTAAAAATAATGCAGAGGCTCACAGCCAGTTAAAATAAATTGAATAATGAACTGCAGCAATGATAAACTAAATGGCAGCAAAGCCAGTTAAAAATAAAATAACAAACTCCAGCAACTATAAACTGAATGTCCGCAGTGGAACTTACTTACACACATACATTTAAAATAACGAACTGCTGGTTAAAATAAATGGAATAATGAACTGCACTGCAGCAATGATAAACTAAATGGCAGCTTACACATGCAGTATCTTGGCCAATGGTCAGCAAAGACCGAACAGAACTTACACACAAAAACTCTGCAGCAAAGAGCAGTTATGTTAAAATAACAGAGAGCCAGTTAAAATAATGAACTGCAGCAACAAGCTTCTTAAAATAACACAGAGCCAATAAAAATAAATTAAATAATGAACTGCAGCAATGATAAACTAAATGGCAGCAAAGCCAGTTAAAATAAAATAACGAACTGCAGCAACGATAAACTGAATGTCTCAAAACAGAACTTACTTACACACACACACACACACACACACACACACACACACACACACACACACACACACACACACACACACTTAAAATAAGGAACTGTCGGTAAATGGTATAATGAACTGCACTGCAGCAATGATAAACTGAATGGCAGCAACGGAACTTACACACACACACTTAAAATAATGAATTGCCGGTTAAAAGGTTCTATATTACCATATCGAATGGTAACAATGTCGAAAGCTCATATGAGTGAAAACACAAGAGAACAAACTTGCTAAATATATATTCCAACTCCGAGGTCGCACTACAGTGAGGAAAGGGCAAATATTTGAATCCTCACTGTACCACGACACCAAAAAAAAAGTTAATTCTCATGCATGAGTGTTCAACATTGTTACCATTCGATATGGTAATATAGACCCAGTCACAGTAAATGAAATAACGAACTGCACTGCATCAATGATAAACTGAATGGCAGAAAAGCAAAGAGCCCATTACGTCAAAACAACACACAGCACAGAGCCCCTTAAAATAGTAACACAAAGAGCCTGTTACATTAAAGTAACACACAGCAATGAGCCTCTTAATATTAACACAGAACCAGTTAAAATAAATTGAATAATGAACCTGCAGCAATGATAAACTAAATGGCCCAATGGAACTTACTTATACACACAGTATCTTGGCCAATGGTCAGCAAATAACTAACGGAACTTACGCACAAAAACTAGGAAGGAGCCCATTACGTTAAAATAACACAAAGCCAGCCAGTTAAAATAATGAACTGCAGCAACGAGCTCCTTAAAATAACACAGAGGCTCACAGCCAGTTAAAATAAATTGAAAAATGAACTGCAGCAATGATAACCTAAATGACAGCAAAGCCAGTTAAAATAAAATAACGAACTGCAGCAATGATAAACTGAATGTCCGTAATGGAACTTACTTATGCACATACACTTAAAATAACGGACTGCTGGTTAAAATAAGATACACAGTATCTTGGCCAATGGTCAGCAAAGAGCTAACGGAACTTACTTACACACAAAAACTCTGCAGTAAAGAGCCGTCATGTTAAAATAACACAGATCCAGTTAAAATAAATTTAATAATGAACTGCAGCAATGATAAACTGAATGGCAGCAAAGAGCCAACGAACTTACATGCAGTATCATGGCCAAGGGTTGATAAATTGAATGCCATGGCAATGGTTGAACATACATACATACACACCAGATAAATGCTTGAAGACTGAATGCCGGCTGGCTGGTGGAGTTATAAAAAGCCATAAATGCACAGCTGGCCAGCAGATAAATAAATTAATGCCTAACAATATGGGTGCAGTTGTTTTTCCTCTTACCTGGAGAAGGACACTGCAAAATTTAAGTTATACCGCCCATCATCGCACATTCCCCATTTCCCTCTCAGTCCCACAGGCAACAGCTGAAGTCATCATGCATGCCCCCATGGGCTGGGGATGCATGTTGACATCAGCCAGAAATTTAAAGTAGGAATAAAAAAAAAAAAAAAGACCAGGAAATTCGGAAATTAAGGGGGCCGCTCGGGAATTTGTGGAACCCCAATATTTTTCCCTCAAAACTGGTAAATACTGAGGAATTCGGTATGGTTGAAAGGCCTGATTCTTTCTGGTACAGCTTAGTTAACACACTTATGTGATTGTACAGGGCTTTAGTATAAGCTTTGGCATAGTTACCACTTCTAGCTTGGGGTGGGGCTTGGAATGCATTTGTACCTTCACATAGGAGGGTATAGTTTTCCTTGGTGAAGTTTTTTAGCCTGATTTCCCCCTTTATGAGTTCTGGTGTTAGTGTCAGCTTGATGGTGAATGATTTGGGGTCAGTTTTAACTAATGAGGGTCTGACAGTTGCAGCAGCACACCTGTTTGGCATATTGGTGAGGACCAGATGTAGAATATGTGTTCCTCTTTTCTGAATGTGGACAATTTCTTCCAGGGCATTTGAATTAACAAAGTCAAGGAACTTTTGTGCTAGCAAGTTAGGGCTAGTATAGGTTTCCCAGTTGATGGAATTGAAATCGCCCATAACCATTGTTTTTGGTAAAATCTGGATTGTCTCCAGTTTGGTCAAGTAGGCTTCATGGGCATCAAGACCCATGTAGGAGGATCTATAAGTGGCTACCACTTGAATGGGGGTCTTATTCATCGCAACCTGGACCTGGAGTAACATCATGGAGTTGTCCCATCGGACTAGACAGGAGGTAATTTTATCTCTAATATAGATATAGCCACCTCCTTTGGTTTTCGCATGTTCATTTTATGGTCTAAAGATGTATAAGGCATTGTAACCTTGCAGAGCTGGGGTACTCTCCAAGGCCTTGAACCACTTTTCTTTGACTGCATAGACATCTACATCTTCTAGTGATAGAAGTGCTTCCAGGGAGTACAGTTTTTAGTTTAAGCTTCTAGCATTTATCAGCATGATCCTTATTTTGTTCTGGTTGCTTAATTTCACATTGGTAATGTTGCCTTTGACCTTGTCTAAAAAAGACACTATGGGGGAAGCAATAGCTTTTGCCAGCAGCCAAAAGCCTAGAGGTGTCAGGTCCAAACTGTCTCTGGCAAAGCAGCGAGATTTGTCAGCCATGACTGACAGGAGCTGGATCCCCTTTGAATGACACCAAAAACTAGCCAATTATTGAAATCAATCATTTTTTGTTTATACTCTGTCATTATTCTAAGTGAGGGTAGTATACTGCTCAAGGCTAGGAACATACCTGCCTGAAACACATACTTAAAGAGCTCAACCATGTCTCTCTTCATATAGTCCAGTGAGGTACATTTAAGGTCATTCACATCAACATGAACTATGACAGAGTCAAAGTAGTACTCATTGAGTGACCTGAGTTTTTGCATGATTTGATGACTCATGGCACTGGACAGGCAGCTGACTGTGACTTTCTCTTTGTCCAATGTGGTGAGTGGGTCATCCGTGAGTATCACTACTGAGTCTCCAATGACAAGAAAACTTGGTTTTTGAGTGTTATACCTTATGGACTTGGTGGGTGAGACACTGGTGTTGCTATGTGTCATGGGTGCTGTGGGGACTATGTTAGCTGTAGCAGTCTTGTGTTTTGGGGGTCTCTGGTGTTTAAGTAAGCTTTTTGAGAGAACCTCCAGGTATGTGGATTTATGTGTTTGATACATACTATGTGTATGAGTAGTGGTATGTTTATGACTAGTGGCACTATGTGAATATGTAGTGGTGGGTGAGTTGACAACCTCTGTGTTACTGTTTTGAGTTAGAGAGAGCATGGATTCTATATTCTTGGTGTAAATACATCTCTCACACTCTGTACTCTGTGTACATGAGCCAATTGCTACACTGCCTCATGAGATCCAAGTCAACAAGGTTGGCAGGAGAAACACGGGTAGTCCAATTGTCCATAATGCTAGGTTGAAGACTGCTGTCACTAGGGGTGTTTTTTCAGAAATTATCACAGAGGAGCTCAGTGGATGGATATTTCTGCCTGGGTTTTAGGGGAAATTTGTTAAATTTAACTGTCCAGCTTTGGCACACAATTACACAGCAGTGCGAGGTGTTGCGCATCACGCAAGCAAGGAAGCAGAAACCTCCTCAAATGCAGGGGCTAAATACAAGAAGCTAAAACCTGAAAAAACTCTAAAAAGATTCAAAAGGACCAATAAGTATGCTTATTCCAAGCCCTAGACTGGCCTCCCTTTACCAGACAGGTCCCAATCAGCACAATTCTCTCACAAAAGAGCAGATTGGCCCCTTTCAATCCAAAATGGCCTGAAAAATATGCTCAGAACAAATAAACCACTACAAACAGTTCCAGAAGCAGCAAACCTGTATCTGGACTATGCCATAAGCTACTAGCTATCCTAGTTTCAGCAGGAAAAACTAGAGGATGTTTAACACCACAAGTACCACCAATATGCACAATGAAATATAATTGTGGATGCAGTTGTGGCAGACAGCAATGAAATGTGTAATGTATAAATCAATGCCATACGAATAAGGTAATATACTGATGACTGGGACAAATGGTTGCTATATTTCAGCTAGCAGCAGCTGTTAATACTGAAGCAAGGTAATTGTCAAATAAAACAGTGCAGTTGTCAATATATTACCTAAATATAACAAGAAAAATGCTGTATCGCAACATAACATAACATGAAGGCATTCACTAATGTCAGATAAATGAGCAGAAAAAGCCAGTGGCATCAGATATTAAAGAAACCACTTATAGGTATAGTAGGTTGTGGTCAGCACAGTAGTCAGCATTGCCACAAAGTTAGAATGACGGAACAGGACATATATTGAATTAGTCAGTGTTACTCTAAAGCAGTCTAGTGTACCCATGCTGACAGCTCACACCACAGTTTTGGCTATCCCCTGCCATATCCAGAAACACTCCATCCATGGTGCTGTACTGAGGAGATGATTGTGGTGACACTAACAGGCTGGGACATGGTGTGAGTATGAGCAATACTGAGATGTGTCTTGTCAGGACATGACTGCAGGGTTTTGAAAAGGTGGACCAACAACAGATGTACGTGCATGTTGCAACATAGACATTGATATCTGGGGGCCTTGTGTGGGTCTACTGAGAAGTAATCTGCTCATGAGGTTTATATCATGGTACTGCTCTAGCACCATCATAACAAGTCTTTCAACAGACCTTGCAATAGATATCAATCAAGCTATACAGCCAATGTTGCCATGACCTTGTCTGTACTGCAGACAGTCATGTAACATGCATCTGGTGTGCTGCACAATTGGTAGCTTGAGCAAGTGTGCACAAGTCATTGACATGATATCATTGTGAATGTTAACGCACCTGTAACAGTAAGTGAACACCATCTGACATTTGCTCAGGCACATTCTACATGTAGTCCCACAGATACTATCAGTCCATTGTGGTATTGAAGATGGAATAGTGGGTCATGTTCATCATCATCATCATCATCATATCCAGTCTCTGATGCCCCTACATAGTCAGACTGGCTGGCCACACTATGTTTCAGAACTGGAGGCTATACCATGAACCACTTGATTTACTCTTTCTGGGACAGACAATGAACCCAATGCAGTCTTCTGTGTGCCATTGGCTATACTATCGGACTGAGACACATCGCATCCCACCTCAGGATTATCTCAGTCATAACAGCAGCCAGCGGCAAGGCAAAGGATATTGCTCTCATTTTTTACTTTGTGTCTCTGTACATAAGACACTGTAATCACTAGGTGTAGCAATTTCAATGATCAGTGCTACTTTTACTTTTTTTCATGGAGTACTATATCTGTTTTTCTTACATCTATTTTTTAACTGTTGGTAATGGGTGATCCCATGTGATATACACTTCATCATTCTCTATACTGCTTTGTGGTTCATGTTTCTAATGCTTCTCAGCTACTTTTATATTGTAGTGTTTGCACAATCCACAATGCAGCACATTATTCTGCATTTCAGTGTGCAGGTCCTCTGCCATGTGTGTATCACACCTATCAAGAAAATGTGTGACTGTTGACAATTCTTTTTTTACAGAACCTTCATTTGTCTGTTCAATGGACTTTGTAAACTACCATGTATGTAGTCCACTATCCTGAGCTCCATTATTAACCTTTCATTTTTGGTTTCAACTCACCTGTCCTTAACTACTCTTGCATCAAATCCAGATAAACATGAGGTTGGTACAGGAAATATCTCTACTCGCCACTATATTTATGGCTTTGCCATATTTCTTTCCATCTCCTTATACTCTTTTTTTTTTCACACATCCATTTATTGTCTAATTTTGGATTACTTCTGATTTAATTTCCATTTCTGCTTGATACTGGAATACTTCTGCTAAACTAAGCAGAGAAGTCATCTTAGACTTCCTCTGTCATGTTTTACAACTTTCACTATGTTTGGATCTAATAAGGTCAGCAGATATGTATCCCATCCCATGACTGCAGATCTACACATGTAATGAGTTTCAAGGAGGCCCATACTTCCTTCACATCAAGAAACATATAATATTGATATACACTGATTTTATATATCATTTTATAAGTATGAAGCATTTTGTTCTTCTTTTCCTATCCAAGCAATCCAATACCATTTGGGGCCAGTCAGTCACACCAAAACTGTAAGTTAGAACATGAAGAGCAAATTAGTTTATAGCTTGGACTTTATTCCTAGATGTCAAGACTGTTTTCAGTATTAATTTTAATCTTCTAAAATATTCCTTCCTGAATATTGTTCACATTTGTTCATGTTTTATTGTTTATAGTTCATCAAGTCCCAAATATTTATTCACTCCCTCCTCCTCAAGTTCCTTTATATCACATTCCTGTCCCAGACTGATATTTTCTTGGTGCTTTTCTGCTTTTAATGTTGCTTTTGCACATTTATCAAGACCAAATGACATTCTTATATCATCTAAGAACGTGGGCTTCTTGCATAATAGTAGTAATACGTATTTCTTCCTTATCCTTAATAGCCCACTCTGTCATCTTTATGTCTCTTTTTTTAGCCTGTCAGTTTTTATGCAATATACTGTTCCTTCTACAAGGGGTGGGGGCATTTACTTTTACCCTGTAAAACTAATCACATTATTCTATTACAAGTTTAAAATTGGTATACAGGTGACATCCATGATGCAAATTTGATGACAACATTTCCATAATGCAGCAACTGGGTATATCTTCTCCATTTTTATTTAGTGTGTATCACTTTTGCTGTGTGTATGATTTTGTGTACCTTGGATTCGTACCTGTCTGTAAAAATTTGTTAGTGGTTATACTGAGGTTAGATAATATTGGCAGACACAAACTAAATGATAGTCATTTGTGTTCTACTTGTAATTGTTTTAGCTGTGAGTGGCTTATATGTGTGAGCAAATTATATGTATGATTTATTTTCAACTCAGTTCATGCTATTTGTAATTTGCCTGCTCATGTATTGGATGGATGGGTATTGGATGGGTGTCATGGGTGTCTGCTGTCTCTGTGGCTTTGGTAGAGTTGTAGTGCTGTGTTTTGCTTGAGAGCTGCTTGTCTTGCACTAAAATTTGGGTGTGCAAGTATGGTTGTTAAATTACCATATTGTGCCTTACTTTCTCACGTACCACTGTTCGCTGTTCACTGTGTTGCGTTGGTTGAGATTTATCACTACATTCTATTTTGGGAAGTCAATTACATCTCTTAGTGTAATATTTTTGGGTTCAGTGATACTTACGGGATTTGAAAGCAAATGTTGCTTATGTCTGTTATGTACATATAGTATAACATGATCATGGCATATTTTGAAAAGGCAGTCTGTAAAGATATCACCCATAAATTCTGTTCTCTTTCTGTTGTAATTATTCTATGATGTTATATGTTACCCATGGTGCAATGTTGAACTTATTTGCATAAACATCACAGCAATATACTTGCATTTGAATATATGGTGATTTTTATAAAATCACATATGTGATGTGGGTTATGTCCACATATATTACGAGCTGCACATATTACTGTGCTATCATTTTGTGTTACTGTTGAAGTGACACCACAACATATAGGTATATGTGTTAATTGTAATCTGAGTTTCAATATGTGGCAGTTGTTTCCTTTTTGTAGTGTTACTCACAGTCTGCACAGCATGGCTATATATTATTATACATATACATCACTCCTGTGCTATTCATACATATAGTATGCTATTACTGACAAACATGCACGTGTAACAACAGATGTCATTCTGATGTCATTGTGCAAGTTGGTTTACCATTCTGATGGGTACACTCAGTCATTTATATGAGGCAACTTAGATTATTGCCATCTATGTGTTGTGATGGTATAAGTGCTGTATAGACTCTCATGTGAGGCATGTGATGAGTGCAACTTGATAGCTTTTCTTCTGAATGTGATAATCATCCTTATGGAACAGTAATGTAACTTTTAAAAGTTCATTACATCCTAATGGGACAGTAACGTTGCATATTGAATCATTATATTCATCCTCTATAGGAATTGTCATTGCTCATTACACATCATATAGTTGAGTGTATATTTATTTTTTAACGAATTGTACTCATTAGATGGTGCATCTGTCATTGTTCAGTGATGTCTGCATGCCTTGCTACATATTGTAACACAGTACTGGTACATCTGACTATACTATCCCTTGTCATGTGAATTACCTACAGAGACATTAAGACATTGATGTGGGTGTGTTCCTTTACAGGCCATTTTATATGCTGCATTGACATGTTCTCTGAGGTCTCCTGGCTCTGTTCTTCCACTTTGCATATTATTACTGACAGGCTTTCTTAAACAACTTTGATAGTAGCAGACACTACACTGTCACATGATATACATGATCTGTGTTTCTACATAATGAGATAATAATATTATCTGACACATTTATCCAATTATCTGACTGCATTATGTATGACAAGGATGCATTGCAAATGTTTTTCCATAACAATATGACTTACATAACATACAAGTTTGTAATATGTTAGGGTTGGATGTACTGCCTGTTGTGACAAAAGCATTACAGATGGATTAATGCTCAACTTTGTGGCGCATCACATAAACAAGACTTCAGTGATGTACATAGCATATGAATCTGTTACATTATTATACATATTGCTGTTATCTTTTACCATTAATGCTGTTTCATGAATGAATGAACAATGTGTAGCTACTGTCATGTTACAGAATCTGGGACCTGTGCCAGTACACCTATCCACCATAGAAGATGACAACGTGATTGACCTCTTCTGGCAGGCTCTGACTTTAAGGACCAGGGAGACACCAGGAAGATGATAATGACAGTTACAAGGGACTGAGACCAGCATTGGCCATCATTCCTGCAGACTGACAGTAACAGCAACCTCCAACATACTAGCCCAAAGATCTAAGGGACCAGATCAATGATGCTGTCACCGATGTTTTCCAGATGCAGATATAGGACATAATGGAAATGTTCCTGCAAGACATGGCATGACCAATGCATGACTCCAGGAAACTGTAAGGAAGATCATTTGAGACATTTGGCCCCATTGATGAGGGCCCTCTGGAATGTAAGTAATGTCTATGTGTTTCAGTCATGTCATGTTGCCACAATGTTGTGATCCTGCTTGGATATCTTTCATTATTAAACATACGTTTGTGCACACATTCCATACTGTAGTCATGTTTTTAATATGTGCCTTATGCTGTGCACTTCACAATCCAGGTCTTATAGACCTATACAGTTTCAGTACATCATAACACATGTTCAGATATGTCACTGCCATTACCACCATTATGTCACATGAGCTTCATATGCTATCATTTATGCAGACAGCACTGCAAACATGCAGAGCAATTATTATTGCAATCTGTATGTGGCTTGCCTTATCTGTATACACTGGCCAATGAGATTCCTATTTCAGGTCCAGTCTGACCTTGTATGTGTCAGATACGTTTAATGTAGTTAGCTGTCTGCCAGTATCACTCACTTGTCCAGTTGACAGTGCTCACATGACTTGATGGAAGGGGAGATGACATTATGCAAGTGTGATACATAACGCATGCACCCAAGTCACTTCACAACAAGTACAAATATGACTCTGTCATTGTCCATGTTGGAGTGAATGACTTGAGATGTACCTCCCTGGACTACATGAAAAGAGACATGGAAGAGCTCTTGGATTATATGGCCCAGGCAGGTATGGTCCTAGCCCTGAGTAGCATCCTGTCTTCACCCAGAATGATACCACAGTATAAGGACACAATAATTGACTTCAATAATTGGTTAAGCTTCTGGTGTCATTCAAAGGGGATCCAGTATCTGTCTGCCTGGGAAGATATGATCAACAAACCATGATGCTTTGCCAGAGATGATCTGCACTTGTCACCTCTGGGATTCAGGTTACTGGCTAAAGCTCTTGCCACCCCTATAGTGCCTTTTTTAGGCAAGGTTCAAAGGACAAAACCACCACCATAACAGATACAAGCATGCACAATCTGAAGGTAATGCTACCCAATGCTAGAAGTGTAAACCACAAAATGCACTCTCTCAAGGCACTCCTAAAAATGGAGAACATTGATATCTGTGCAGTAACTGAGACCTAGTTCAAGGCTCCAGAGAGCACCACTGCAATACCAGGCTTCAATTCTTACCACACTTGTCGGCCAGCAGACTATGACCGAAACACTAAAGGTGGAGGAGTGTCCATATTCAGCAAGGATATTCACACCTCCAGGCTAGTTGCCCAACGCAATGCATCTCAAATTCTCCAGGTGCAACTAACACCAGGTAAGACTGCAATCAAAAATTGTAGCTTGCTACAGATCCCCCACCATGCCCCAAGATTCTCATTACACCTTTCTAAACATACTGGAAAATATTAAGATACAACCAGACACCCTAATACTGGGTGATTTCAACTACCCTGCCATTAACTGGGAAAACTACTCAGGTACCAACACCTTTTCCCAATGGTTCTTTGAATTCATAAATTCCAATGCCCTGGAGCAACTAATCCATTGTCCCACTAGGGACTCTAATATCCTAGACCTGGTCATTACCAACATGGGAGATAGATGCTCCACACCAGTAGTCACCCGCCCAATTGGTCAGGTCTGACCATAAGCAAATCACCCTTGACGTCCACATCTCACCCCCCCCAGTAAGGAAACTTCAGTAACAGAAATTCTCCAAAGCCAACTTCATGCTACTCAAGCCATAAATGACAAACTTCATGACACCCATGCAGATAGGATCTGAAAGTTCGAATGCTGAATCCTACACTAAGGCACTGTATGAGTACATCCACTCATGCATGAATTCTGCCATCCCAAATAGAACCAAGACGCTCTCCTCCAAAAAAAGGAAGCCAATCTGGTGGTCCTCTGCCATAAACAAACTATACAACAGAAGGAAGAAGCTGTTGCAGAAAAGAGGAAAATCCCAGGATGCAAAAAACTCCCTTAGCAGCCTCAGTAAGAATCTGAGATCCCTCACAAAATCCTCCAAAGCTAGTTACGAAAATAAAATTGCCAAAAGATTCCAAAGACAACCACAAGTCATTCTATAGTTATGTCAAGAATCTAAATGGCAATGCTCAGATCTGCTCTGAGCTACAACAGAATGACATTAAATATACCGATTCCAAGGATATTGCCAATATCTTGGCAGATTGATTTAGTGCCAACTTCACCCTCCTCTCACCCCCTAAAGGGCCCATCTCAATACCAAAAGATTGCCAAATTCTGGTAATCATGGCCACACAGGTAAAAAAACACACTCGGCAAAGCTAAGAATACAGCATCCATTGACCAGATGACATCCCAGGCTGTGTACTACATGAACTACAAAATGAACAGGCACCTCACCTAAGTGTCATGTTTAATCATAGTCTCACCTAAGGCTTCATGCCCACTGAGTGGCACACAGCTACAGTTATCCCACTCCACAAGGGAGGATCGACCTTGGATCCCGGGAACTACCGTCCCATCAGTCTGATGAGCCTGATATGCAAGGGCATGGAAGGCATTATCATGGAACTTATAAACAAAGACATTGGCAACCTTCAAACACTGGATCCCACACAGTTTGGGATCGAGAAGTACCAATCTTGTCTCCTGAACCTGATTGACTTCTTTGAATCAGTCTTCAGAGTTGTGGACGAGGGTAAGGTGGTCCACACAGCCTATCTGGACCTCGCCAAGGCCTTCGACACCATCCCCCACTCTGGAATCATAGATAAACTTACTAAGCTAGGCATAAATTCCTACATCACTCGATGGGTTGCCAACTGGCTTACTGACAGAACCCAGACTGTAAAAGTAGCCGACTCCAAATCCAGCTCCAGACAGGTGACAATAGGAGTACCTCAGGGTTCAGTCCTGGGACCGCTCTTGTTTGACATCTACTTCTCTGAAGTACAGGCCAACACTAAGGGACTCTGGCTAACAAAGTTCGTAGATGACTACAAACTGGGAGCCATTATTGAATCTCCAAATGATGTGGATATTCTACAAAAGGGCCTTACAGAAACAGATGCTTGGAGCCAGAGCCATGGGCTCAAGCCTAATGCCAAGAAATGTATAGTTATCCCCTTTAGGAAAAAAACATGTATCCATGAATTACCACATAGGTGGCAGAACACTAAACACTGAAAGTGTGATGAGAGACTTAGGGACACAGGTGGACAGTGGTCTCACCTTCGATAACCACATTGCCACAACAGTCAGGAAATCCTTCTATGTGGCACACCCGATCACTAAGGGCTTTTTATCCAGAATAAAGGATGTCATTATCCAACCACACTCATCCCTCATTAGACCCATTATAGAGTACAATGCTCCATTTGGTATGTACTTCGCAAGACATCTGCAACAGCTGGAAATGCCGCAGAAATACCTCACTAAAAGAATCACATGCCTAAAGCAGATGCCCTATGCTGACCGTTTAAAAAAAACTCCAGCTATAGTCTGTAGCATATCATCTACTCAGAGGCAATCTCTGCTTAACATGCAAGGCCATGTCAAACCCTGAGCTGTTGGACATGTTCCACTTAAAGAAATCCCAATCCCTCAGAGTCACAAGCTCCAGGGATCTAAACCTTGTCATCACAATGAACAAACCATGCTGGAGGGATAGGTTCCTGACCCAGAGACTCCCCATACTCTGGAACAGACTGCCCATACATGTCAAGCAGAGCACCTCCTTGGCCTTCTTCAAAAGGAAATTTGACAATTAGGTTCATAGGTTCATAGGTTCATACTAGGCTATCTGCCCAAGGGCATTTATAAGCCTAGCCCGGAGCTTTGTGGCTTTCGCCACCCCTTTAGTTTGAAAGATACTATGCCCATTATTTTGCTGTGCCTCTGTCAAGCAGTGACACTGAGGTAATCCCTGGGGTATACCTGCGATCTCCCATCCATTGGTCAAGATTTCTCTTGAACAAAGCCAGCGAGGTGCTCTGCCTCACATGTGCCGGGATTTTGTTCCACAGCATAGGGAGTCTCTGGGTGATGAATCTGTCCCTCCAGCACATCCTATTAATAACCGTGTTAAGGTTTAAGTCTCTTGCCCTTGTAGTTCTGATGGATTTAGATTTTTTGAGGTGAAGCATGTTCATCAATTCCGGGTTGGACATGGCCTTGTATGTCAGGCACAGGTCACCTCTGAGCAGACGGTAAGCGACTGAATTGGATGGGAGATAGGAAATTCACCCCGGGGATCATGTCAGTCACCCTGCTAGACAGGGGTCCAGGGAAGTAAATACTATGGGAAGAAATATCCAGGGAATTGTTATGGCTAGGCTTGTATAGGCCCTAGCGCCGATAGCCTACTACCAACCTATGAACCTATACATTACACCTGCTAAGAATTACGACATTCCACACACACATGCCACTGTAGTGCCATCCTCTTGTGAATAATTCACAGGGTTGATATATCTGCATACTTCTCACACATTGTTGTTGCATTGTTGTTTTTTTTGGTATGCCTTTTGACATATATATATATATATATATATATATACAATTCTGGCACTGATGTACTGCACTGTTTTCATCTACATCATCATTTATACCTTGGGTATTAATCTCTGCATAGGCTATCTCCTTGCTATATGGTATTAATGGTAAGAACTGTCCAATGAGTTTTTTAGATATATTATGTTGGTAGTATATTAATGGCACTAGTAATAAATCACCGTATTTGTATTCTTGTTAGTATGGCAAAACACCACTGTATTGTGCGTATAGCTTCTATTCTGACATGTATAACTTTGCTGCCTGTTACACATGATAACATAGATGACTGTTTTTTCTTCTGTAAAATACATCTGTGTTGCTTTGTATGGGTGCATGTTTGTATGGCCCTATCAGGACACCACACAAATTGTAATATTGTTATTGGTTTGTGTGTGACACCTAGTAGGTTTTTGTGGCTGAATATTTGGGTATGTTATTTTCAGCCCTACTTACATTATGCACCTGTGCCAATTGCTATTTACCTGTTGTACATTGGTGTGTTGTTTGTGTCGTTTGTAAAGGGACATGTAGATAGTCATCGCAGATGCATGATGCATATTTCAGACATTGGTCCTTTACTGCATGTACCTCGAGGGGAATTTGAATTACTGCATGTACCTCGAGGGGAATTTGAAATCCACCTTGTGTTGGGGACACATGCATGTGCAATGTTTTTACTTGAATATGCATGTTCTGTGCTTTTATGTGCCTGCTTTTTCAGGCATTCATTTCTTCTAATGTGGACATACATTGTACATTTCTCTTCTCCTTATAGCTTTTGTCTATATGTTACACATGTACATGGTATATGTATATGTGTATGTCTTTGTGCACCTTTGTGTATAGTATCATCATTGGCCTGTAGCTGTATTGGGATTATTTGATGCCCTGCCACCATGACAGGCAGTCATACATGTGCAATGCATATTTACACACTGTGGTGGTCATTGTGATGTTTACACCTGTGTTCAAGTTTTACTTATGTGTTGTGCATTCCCTGACATACTTTCCATGCTTCCTTCATGAGTAGGTATGCACAGGCTTGCTTACCTTAATTTCTTGCATTCATAAGCTATTTAGCAATGTATCTGTATCACCATGAGACTTTTACATGGCAGTTTCACATTGTATGTCATTTGTGGCTTATGTATGTTGAGCATTCTGTACATTAGACTTGTGTGATATCATGGCATGTCACTTATCTATGTTGCATACCTGAACACCATCTGTGCTGCCTCTGGCATGAATGTTTGCTATGATGTCATGAACCCATTTCTCCCGTTGTACTATGTGATGCGTATAGTTAGTGGTTTATTAGAGAGCTACATTACGTTTTTGCTGCAGTACTGTTGCTTGCCACTGTGCCTAGTTGTTTGCCTATTGCATGCAGAGTGGGAAGTTATAATCTGATGTCTGCTGTTTCATTTCCTTTGCTGGCTTTGCTCAGCCTTGCTGTTGCTTGGCTTACACTTGCACTGCCAACAGCCTTTTAGATGATGATGTTTCATGATCATTTTTTACTGCAATGACAACAATTCTGTGTTCTATATCTACTATCAGTCATCCTCTTTTAGGTCTGACTATCACACAGTTTGCAACATCTCAGCACTGCTTTGTGCATTGGTAGGTAACATTTTATTGAGGTGCACCATGGCTAGTATGCATCTCTACCCCATTTGTTATTTTTCCTTAACCCATGTTGTACAGTCCATTAGCATGATGTCTGTGCACTTCACCTGTCCTTTTTGTATATTACCAACCTTTGTCTGTCAAGTATTTTGCTACGTGTTATGTGTTTGCACCCAGTAGCATAGCTAGGATGGAGCAAGAGGGGCAACTGCTCTGGGTACAAATTGTTGGGGAGATACAATCAGATGATCCAGATCTCTTTTTAATGCAATACTGGTATTTGCAGTCTAAACTCAAACATAAGTGCTGTAGAGCTCCCTGTGTGGTCTATACTGAAGTAATGGCTTGCTACATTCTAGCAAACAGTTTGCTACAGTTTAAAGGTGAAAGTTTTGCTACAAATGCTTTTTTTCTTTTAACTAAAACCTGAGCAGTATAATACTCCATGTAGGCAGGTTAACTTGCAGCAGCTATTTGCTGTGCTTGTAGCAAGCGGTTTGCCACAGTTTAAAAAAAATATTATTATGTTTTTTTTAAGTAAAACATGAGCAGCAGTTTGGTACAGTTTAAAATAATGTATTTATTTATTTTTTAACTAAAACAAGAGTGCCATTGTACTCCTTGCAGGCAGGGTATAATCTATGGCAATTTTATGCTACATCTGTACTAAGTGGTTTGATACAGTTTAAAAGAGGAAATCATTGGGCCAGATTCCTTAAATCTCACAGAAGCTATTTGTGAACAGTGCAGCACACCTGTTGTGGACATGATTCCAGAATCCACACTGAAGGAAGACCAAGAACTTAAGTATTCAACATAGGATAATTAGGGATTCCGCTCACACTGATCTGATTCCAAAACACATCGGGCCAGATTCACGAAACATCAGTGTAAGACTTAATATGTGTTACTCGGAGGCTGCAGTTGAACGGTATGATGTCAGCATGCCATGAATATTCATGAGGGCACGCTGAATCATCCGTAACTCTTACACGGACTGAGTAGGCAAGCAGGGGGCGTGTCCGACTGCCGAGCAGTCTAAAAGTTCACGCCCCTGCAAGGTTTTAAAAAGCATAATGTCAACAGACAAGAGCGAGTCCGCTCAAATGTACTTGCACCCAACACCACACTCCCTGACACTGTAAACCCCCATCAGAGTTATAAAACGGGAAAAATGTTTTTTTTTTTTTTAAATCCACGATATAGCTGCCTGTATTTGCGCTTGTTTGCGTGGGTGTGCCCATTGCTTAACCACAGTTAGCAATTGTGACATTGAAGAGCATATAAGAACTACTTATGCAAATTAATCCAAATAGCAATAGCGTAATGGTAGAGTGTATGCACAAAAAGGAGGCATTCACGGTTCAAGTCCCACCACTCCCCTTCTTATTTATGTTTTAAATCAGTATTTGAAATAATACCAGACAAATATGATTAAAATTTTATTAAAAGCAGTGACATGGCCAATTTATCGGCGAACAAAATATATATTTTTAAAAGACCCAGATATATAATAGCCTGCCGTTAAGCAATGTTTTACACAGCTAAACACAGGTGCCCATAGTTTAATAGCGCTTTATCCAGCTAAACGGAGTTACCCATAGTTTAATAGCACTTTATCCAGCTAAACAGAGTTGCCCATAGTTTAATAGTGCTTGACCCAGCTAAACAGAGTTGCCCATAGTGTAATAGCGCTTTACCCCACGCAATAGAGCTGCCCAACATTTAAAAATGTTTTACCCAGCGTAATGTGTTTGCACAGACGTGCATGCCGTGACAACCAGGGCACCGGGGAGCAATGTAGAGCTAGTTTGCTTAAACGCAGCCACAACCCCTAGCCTGTCTAGACAGTATTAAAATAAAAGAGTGACAAGGTTTGAACCCAGGACCCTGTGCATCATAATCAAACCACAGAACCACTAAGCCATGACAGCTTAGGAGAAACAGCCACTATTAGCATACATATACATAGAAATGGTAGATTAACCTTTACTAAGCAGGTCTGCAGTCGGCTTAGAATTCTCAAAAATGGCCAATCACAAAAAAGTGCAGGAAATGTGGCATATTTAAGCCCCATAGGCGGGAATACTTGCCATAACTGATTGCGGTACCCACTTGCAGTCAGGATGGCAGGCGTCGGAGAGGTAATCGCTTTAGAGCGTGAAGGTGGGGCATTGAGGAGTCTAAATATATGGTTTGGCTCCTAGTCCACCAACATGAAGGCCGACTCATGCAGGGGCAGGTTCAATGGGGAGCATACAAGACAGAGGCATGGAACCAGTTGGCACATGATCTTACCAGTGCCACAGGCATTCCCAGGACTAGTGAGCAGGTCCGTCACCACCATGCGGACCTGAAGCATCAAAAGGAGGACCAACTGAACCGATGGATCCAGGAGGCCCGTCATATGCCCAATGCCCCACTACTGAGTAAGTATCCAAGTAATTAAGTATGTAAGAAATGCTATCCTAGCCTATAGTATGGATAGGTATGTTCCAATATCCCTTCATTTATATTACAGCTGCAGGTGTTCGTTCCGTGAATCGGCAAGCCTATGCTGATAGGCTGTTAAGGCTGCGCCACCAGGCAGGTTAATAATTATTCAGCTGGTATTATTATAGAATATAAGTGAGACAGTCTGTAAAAGAGTTCAGTGTTGTAACCCAGTAATAAAGGTCAAATAAGCCTAGAATAAAGCTTCTGTTAGTATTCTAAGATCAGATAAGTGATGCAGCCTGAAAAAGAGTATTGTAATCCATTAATAAAGAGTAAACAAGTCTCAAATAGAGTTTCCACCTGTATTGTAATATCAGATAACTGCTTCAGCCTGAAAATGAGTGTTCTAATCCATCAATAAAGGACAGACAAGTCTTGAATACATCCTTGTATATACTGTCATATAAAATAAGTAAGTCAGCTGGAAAGGATTGTTGTAACCCAGTAATAAATGTTAATAAAGCCTGGAATTAAGTACCATTCTGAAATGTAAATATAAAATAAGTGAGAGAGTGTGAGAAAGAGTTTGAAGCTACCAATAAAGGTGTAAGAAGTCTGGAATAAAGGTGTACTGCATGCACTACATAATGAAATGAATGAGACAGCCACAACCAAAGAGTGAAATGTTTTTAATAAAGTACAATACCTGGACTGTGTCTGTCCCACATTTTGGATATGTTGTTGTACCCTTGCATTATGGAGATAGTATGGTTGTATGAAATGCTGAACATCTACAGTTGTCTAGGCCCATATAAACTGGCTGATGGGAATGCCAGTATCTCAGAAGAATATTTATAGTCCTCAACTGTTTCATGTATAGTATGTACATGTTAATCTGGTACATGAGCAGCTTGTGCTTGTGATCCCACAAATGTCAGTGTGTTGCTAGAACTGTATGTAACTGCTCAAATGTAGCAGGATACTTTACCTGAACACAGCCAGATATGAACATATATGAATACAAATGGAATGTATATTAATGTAGCAGTAACATCTCCATCACCAGCATTTCTAAGGTTGCATACAGGGAACTGTACTAATACATGTAGGGGATATATATCTGCATCTAGTAGGAATGTACAGTATATGTATAGGTATTTTAAGTTGTTAATGTAATATTTTACTACCCTATGTTATGTTCACAAATGATGCCATTCCACACCAATCTGGGTATGTGCATTCACAATTAATTCATATGGACATTTGTCCTGTTGGTTTATACATATCTGCGGGTACGGTGATGCATGTGCCCTGTCCACATATCCAAACCTGATGGCCTGTTGCCACCAATCAACCCTGCATGCTGTTGGAATGTTCACTGTTGTACTAAATATGCATGTGTTATGCTTGCTGTTCAACGTTTGGAATTCATGTGTGTTTGGTTAATGAGAATACTAATGCATGCTGTTACAACTAATTTGGAATGGTGTTGTTTGTTACTAACCCAAAATGCCATTAAATACTGCTAAACATAGGGCAACTGGGAAGGTGGCTCCCAGCAGACCCACCTCTCCCACCTCAGCTGGCGATTTGCACCTGGCACCATTGACCAGCCCAGGACCTCCTCCTCCGGTAGCCCTGTGCCACCTTCAGGTGGAAGCACTGCAGGGGATGGGGCTTGCCCCCCCTCTGCAAGCATGGCTGGAGGAGAGCCTCCACTCACCCACCAAAGGGTCCGGTCTGTGGTGCGTAGTGAGATCAGGCGTTCTGTGACTGATCCCCCTATGCCAGCTTAAGGCGAGAGTGGCACAACTCACAGGTGTGCCTGCCCCTTCTATCCAGCCCCCAGCACAGCCTCGGCCTGGGTTGTGAAGGCACAGTGGTAACTGCCCATGGGTGAGGATTTCAGTTCCACTGTTGCCATCTGTGGGCTCATGGGCTTGCAATATCCAAACATCCGTCCCCGTCAATGGTGTGTACCCACCACATGTGTCATACTCCGCCCCTGTATGCGTCTTATTTGTCTTGTCTGTTAACCTCCCCAACCCACCTCCCTCAATATTCCTACTTCCTTTACCTCACATTCCACTCTTACCTGAAAAAAAAATAAAAAAGGGGCAATCTGTACCCGCAAAAATATTACGCCCCATACATAGCTGCCCATTTCGCACACATGTCTGCTGGACATGTAAACTGATAATTACCATTGGCTGTACAACATACTTTGTTGCCCTCACTCCTCTCTCAGGGGTGGAAGGTTTCAAATCTCACTCTAAATTTCTAACATATACACAGCTGTTGCTGGTAGAGAATTGGGCAGCTATGGGCCTTCACTACATCCTTCCTACACATCCCGAGCTTGTTTTCCTACTGTCCTACCCTCTTTGTGCCCCCTTTTTCACCACTTTCCTATTTCCCATTTTCTTTTCTTTAAAAGAAATTAGCGCAGGTGTTAGCGGGCGTAAGCACTTTTAAGCAGTAGTCAATGGGTATGCGCTTGTGTGTGCTTAGCTAAGCGTAGCTAAGCATCACACAAACTCGTGCAAACCCGCGTACAACTGCTTAAAGGTGCCTTAGTCACTCTGTATGACAAGGCCTGTAGTCTGCTCCTCAGCAAAATAAAATACCCCTCTCAGTCTCAAATCCCGGACCTTGGACACACTAGACTGCATGAATTACCACTGAGCCACAGCAGATATACAATAGTTTGGTGCTGTAATAAATATATCATGCATTACTATGAGGGAATGTAAAGGGAAAATAGGAATGCCATAACACAAATTTTGTACTGTGGGCCTTAACCAGCAGGTGTTGTTGAATTGCTTGACATGACTTCGAAAAGAGAATCAGCCATGCTAGTAGGGAATACGGTTACAGTAGCAGCTTACCAACCCCACACAATATCAGAGCAGGATACACACTGGCATATTAGCATAGGTCACAGGCTAGATCTCCCAACAGTGACTGCTCTACAGTGATGACCCTGACTAGTAAACAAACGTTAGCTGTGCCCCTCTGACTCCCTGTAAAATGTACTAACAGTAGGCAGAAAGGTGTTGAATCTCACTTCATAACAAATGTCAATAAGTGAGAGTAGACACCGCTTGAATGTCAGAAAAGGTGTAGTAATAGAAATGCTCTGAATCGCCCAAAGTCTGAACTGAAAAATGTCAGAACTATATCACAGGTGTATCCCAGTTATATGTACCTTTCCCTGAGGCTGTTCAAATATATACGTGAGAGTATCTGAGGCCTGTTAGAGTCAGTAACACACAGGCATATCAGCTTGTCTGCTGTTACACACTCTGCAAATAGCTGTAGAATGAATTCCACAAGCATGCCCTTATGTAGAAGTACAACACAGAAATAGCAAAAGATGTAGCCATGTACTGCTAGCAACCAACTGTGACAATGCCACTGTTCAGGTGCTGAAAGACTACTGTAGTGCACAGTCAAAGAATACTAGGCTGACCTCTGTCTACCATCTGGATATGTCCACAGGTGGGAGCTACTCAGACAGACTACAAGCCTTCATAGACTTACAGGTACACAGCAACTCTGCATGTTCAGCAAGATAAACATCACACGATAATAAATAATGCACACTGCAGTTCTGCACCGCTACGCAAAGGTACTATATACCTGTGTAGTCAGGCACAACCAAGGGTGTAGGTAGGCATACACAGTACAGAAATATGTCCAGTCATCCTGAGCAGACTGTGCTAATGCCAACACAAACCACAAACTGTTCAGATGTGAGTAACGTACTAATGACAGTATAGCTGTTCACAAACAGTGCATGTGCCTGATATTCATAATTGGTAGTACAACATACTTAGATGTCCTCACCACTCTCTCAGGGGTGGAAGGTTTCAAATATCTCACCTAATGTATTGCATATGCACAGCTGTTGCTGGTAAAGAAATGGGCAACTATGGACCTTCTCCACACCCATCGTGTACATCCCAAGCTATTTTCCCTACTGTCTTCACCTCTTTGAGCACCCTTTATTACCACATTCCCATCTCCCCATTTACTTTTCTGTCAAAGACATGAGCGCGGGGGTTAGCGGGAGTGAGCACTTGTAAACAGTAGTAAGCGGGTTTGCACCAGTGTGCGCCTAGCTCAGCATTGCTAAGATATGATAAGCTCCGCCAAGCTTAACTTTCTATTGCTAACATAAAATTAGCTAAGCTAAGCTTAGCTTAGTATTGCTAAAATACACTAAGCTAAGCTAAGCGTTGCTTAGCATCGCTAAGCATCGCACAAAACCGCGCCAACTCGCTTACAACTGCTTCAAAGTGCCTTTGTCACTCTGTGTGACAAGGCCCTTGTATTCCTCAGCAGCAAAATAAAATACCCTTGTTAGTCTCAAACCCCACACCTTGGACTCACCAGTTTGCATGATGTACCACTAAGCCACAACATATATAATATAACTCGGTGCTGAAAGAAATATAACATGCATTACAAGGAGTGCATGTAAAGAGAAAATAGGAAAGCCATAGGAATACATTGCAATAAAGAAATATGACATGCATTACAAGGACTGAATGTAAAGGGAAAATAGGAAAGTCATAGGAATACATTGCAATAACTACTGTTTTATGCCAGTTAATTCCCTAATTCCAAAAGAAAGTACATACTCCCATGTATCCAGTGTTAGCATTAGGAGGTGTGAGTAAACTTAAACACTAAGAGTGTACTTGAAGAAGCAACAGTCAGGTTTTAGTACAACATGCATGTCACTGGCTACAACCCAGCTTCAGATATGAGACATATACCAACCTTCTGACTGACACAACAGTGTCCGCAGCAAACAAGCATGGTCCCCACCTTGCAAAACTGAAAGGCCTATGCCTACCTAACCTATCATTTTATAGCAGTGTCCTGAAATCACAGTGAGAACTGCAATTACCACACAGCAGGCTGCATGCAATTACTAAATGGTGGGCACCACTTGGTGCAGAGGCCATCACATGCACATGTGCAGATACCTACAAAAGCAGCCTGTACTTGCTGTCCACACATGCAATAATATCATTGCAGCAAATGGAGAGAGAGAGAGAGAGAGAGAGAGAGAGAGAGAGAGAGAGAGAGACAGACAGACAGACAAACAGTTGGAGAGACCAAACCAAAATAAAAAAACAGAGGCAGTTGGAGACACTGACCAACCAAAACAAAAATTAAAACAAACAGAGGCAGTGGAGGACACCGACCTAAATAAATAAAAATAAAAAACATCAACAGGTACAACAGACTGAGGTGAGACATACAAAGGTAAGGTATGTAACACAGATGTATTTGCTGGCATCCGAATGATGTGTCTGAAGGGTACTCTACATTCTGTGAACACTCCTTATGTGGTAGCAGTCTGTATCTATATGTATATGCAGATGTGCATAGGGCAAGGGACATACTGCAACTGTTAGTGAAGGCTGGACATATATATGTATTTGAAGGTTGCTATGTGCACATATCTATGTAGGTTGTAGTGTGTGGCATTGAAAACAGCAAAAAGTGCAGGTATATGTCATGTGGTGGTTAAATGCTGTGGGACTGAGTTACAGCCAGTGAGGTCTGCTACGGCTATACGGCCTGAGGATAGCGAAATGCATTCTGCACAACACTGTGCAATATTGTTACATAATCGTATGTCTCACAACTGTTCCATAATTGATATTCCCACCATGAAAGGTGGCCAGTATATCTGCATATATGTGCATGTATATGTACAGCAGTGGCTGTTTACAAGTATGTGTTTATATATATCTATATCTATATATATATATATATATATATATATATATATATATATATATATATATATATATATATATATATATATATATATATATATATATATATATATATATATATATATATATATATATATAGGTATATATAGATATATAGATATGTAGATATATATATGTATATATATATATATATATATATATATATAGATATATACATATATAGATATATATAGAGATATATACATATATACAGATATATATGGGTATCTATGGATATATATATATATATATATATATATGTATATATATATATATATATATATATATATATATATATATATATATATATATATATATATATATATAGATATGTATATATAGAATGATATATAAATGTATATAAATAAATATATATATATATATATATATATAGAGAGAGAGAGAGAGAGAGTGAGAGAGGGAGACACAGGGTCAGACATATTGCAACAGGTGCCTGGTGACCAAGGCATGGACTGAACACCAGTGTTGATACTGCAGTGCCATACCCCATTCCAAAACACTTTACCCACTAACTACCAGATAGGTGGTTGCCTGACTAACACTGAAGGTGTCAGAAGGGAACATGGGACACAGGTGGACAGTAGCCTCCCCTTTGATATTCACAGTGCCACACTAGTCTTGTAATCTGTCTACGTGGTATGTGTAATCACAAACGATGTGTCATGTATGGAAATATAGGTCAGTGTTCTCCTGTACTCATCACAATGCCCCATGTGGTATGTACCTCACATGACAACTACAGCAAGTGGAAAGTCCACAGACATACCTCATAAAGGGTAATATTGCCCTGATACACATACCCTATGCAGACTGACTCACATAACCACAGCTACAGTGCATTGTACACAGGCCACCCAGAGGTTACCTCTGCCAAACATACAGAGGCATGCCACACCCATAGCAGTCAGATAACCACCATGTCAACACATCACAATCCCACCGGGCTACACGGCCTAGGTCCCTAGTGCATGCAACATCACTAAACAGCACATGCTGGAGGGATAGGCTCCTACTGGCAAATATGCCATACTCTGGAGTAAACCACCCAGCATGAACAAACAAGGCTCCTCAGTAGCAGATGTCAGGCATACCCCTGATGATTGTCTGGGGGATAGGTAACATGCCCTGGGAATCACCTCTGTGTATCTGGTTGACAGGAGGAAGTGAAATCTAATTACATGTGTGTCACAGGCCAGGGTAGCATATGGCTAGGCTGCTGTAGGCCCCAGGGACAATAGGGTATTACCTACTTATGACACAACGCACACAGACATGTACACAGTGCAATACCAGCTATGTGAGGTGGAATGAGTGTGACAGTGAACGTGTGCAAGGTCTGTGACGATGTGATAGCTAGGAGTGAGGTTGTTTTTGTCATGGTCGTTTGTGTCCTACGTGTGAGGCCAGAGAAAGGTGTGTCAGTTATTGGGATGCAGACATAGTAGGATGGTATATGTTGTGATGTAGGTCCTTGTGTACCACTGTGGTGTCCCATCATAGGCTGACGCAATACATGTGTGCTCAGTAAGTGGTACTGCTGGTGACTCCATCCGACATTAGAACTGTTTTACCACCTTAATCTGTAGGCGTAAACAGCACAGTATGGTATATGTTCACATTCCCTGGTAACACTGTCTTGTGTGTTTCCTGCAGTCTGCACAGATTACATTCCTCAGGCATAGGTATCTGTAAGTAGGGGCACACAGTATTGTAAGGTACATAGCAAATGCTCATCTGTGTTAGCATACATTTGTGTATGGTATGAATGTCTGATGTGTGTGTAATGATGCCTGTACCATGTCTGCAATCACGTGTGTGATGCAGGGTTTGCGTGTGTACCTAACAACATGTGTACTCTGTTACAGCAGTATGCCAGCTATATTAACAACTGTGCACATATGTTAGGTAGGGGTATGGCATCAACTACTATGGTGGGTTACTGGTTATACTGTAACTGTACTTCACATTCATTGCAATGGATGACATATATCTGCATGCATCAGCTTGATATGTACCCCCCTGGCAAGGCTGTGTATATGGAGTGTGGCAGGCACTGTCAGCCAGTTGTGGGCTGAGCAATGATATGTGGTATTGAATGTGTGTATCCTCTGACAGACGAGCAGATGCTATATATGGCAGTTAACTGATATCTGTACTGTATAATGTTAAGTGTGCCACATGACTTGCTCACACATATCGTTTACTTGTCTTCCAGGCATATGGCTCATCACAGAAACCCCTGCTACACAGCTGCAGAGGAACAGGAAATCCACCACAGCCTGGTACAGCACTATACCCTGCTGTTTTCAAGGGCCAGCCAGCACCAGCAGGAGTGTACTGCACTGCGGCAAGAACTTGTTCGTCGGATAAATGACATAGGCATGCATAACCGGACATATGAGCAGGTACGCCATCACTGCAGTGATTTAATCAGACATGTCCGGCGGCATGTATCTGATAGCCAAAGACAACAGCTTGCCACAGGTGGTGGGGTGGCCATACATCCCACCCTCACCAGAGTGGAGGAACTGCTGCTAAGTGTGGTGGCCCCTGGCCTACAGCAACAACAACATCACACATGTGTTGTCATGGAGGCCGGAGCCACCCAGCAAAGTGACATGGGGCATGCAGGTAACATGCCCTAGCTGTAGACTACTGCTACCTGTATTGTTAGATTATGCATGTGTGAGATGTGTACTGTGTTAGCAGTTGTGCTGCCTATTGTGTGCAATACTGATAATGTGAATAGTATCTGTACACCTATGCCTGTTGTTCTACTGTAGTTTAGCACACTCACAGTAGCAATGCCACAGGTGTGGCCACTGACAAACTGTGTCATATTCTTGCAGGTCCCTCTGGTGTGACAGCAGGGCAGACGTTACATGCTGGTGAGTGTGTTAACACTTTAAACTTGGTATTGAACTTTGCATGTCATAGGTGAGGTGTAAGCCATGTACACATAACACACCTATGCATAATGCATGCTGTGCATGTTTGCTGTGAGACGTGAAACATCTAAGTAATGTCAGTAGCTGCCTCATTCACATGCAATGCACAGAGCATCAGACACAAATGTGGCAACACTGTATTGCACATTGGATAGGCATAGTTGACACACATGTGCACAACATAACACATTTGTCATGCACAGTACACCTCAACATGCTACACATAGTGTAACCGGACACACACTGGCAAGTCACACTTTAGTATCCCACATGTCATCCACACACCACACATACCATACCTGAGGGGTAGGGGCCTAGTATGGGGCTGTGCAACACTCCTCAACACATAACACAGTCATGTTAGGCAATGCTCCCTATTGGACACCTCACACACCCTTGGGCAATGTGGCTGTGTAATTGTGAACTTAGCCACGGCACTGCAGTTCAGGCACAGCTTGCTAAGCGGTGGTTTAGCACACTTTAGTGGCCTTGAGTGACCACATGATGCATGATGATGATGGCTAATGGTACTGCACCCCATACTGTTACAATGGCCATGTCCAGGATTGGTATCCCATCACGTATACATGCACCACCCATCCCGTGTGTGTACATAGCATGCATGTGCTACACCTGTGTCCACAATTATCTGCTACAGACACAGACACTGCAATTAGACATGGAAACCCATGTGACACACAGATAACACACACAGCCATAGTATGTATACTTGTGTGTGATGGTGCACAGGACATTGCAGAGCTTATAATACTTGCACAGACATGTCGTGTCCTTGTACACATTGTGTTCCAGGGTGTAGGCAATCACTGAACATGTACACACATGCACCACAGCCATGTACACTGTCATCAACTATGGCTGTCTACACTCACACTACATAGACTTGAGCAACACTTATTCTGCATGCTGACACGTGTGCATGACTGTTTGCCTTGTGATACTGTCACCCACCTTCAACCAGTATTGAGTATGATTTGGAAGTCTGTTGTGTGCATGTATCTGCTGTAGTGAGGAGTGTGCATGTGTTCCTGTGTTCCTGTG
Organism: Protopterus annectens; assembly: GCF_019279795.1. NCBI lineage: Eukaryota > Metazoa > Chordata > Ceratodontiformes > Protopteridae > Protopterus > Protopterus annectens. The sequence continues at coordinate 1,849,566,563 of NC_056728.1, forward strand.
TGCATGTGTTCCTGTGTGCCTGTGTGCCTGTGTTCCTGTGTGCATGTGTGCATGTGAGCATGTATGCATGTGCAGACCATAATGTGTGTTTCCTGTCTTCCTCTCACAGGTGCTGAGGTAGGGCTTGGCAAAAGCAGCAGGCGACCTGAAGCCACTGCCATGGATAGTGGTGATGATGAGACATGTATTTTGGCACATTTAGATTTGACAGGGTCTGTCGTTGGTTCACCGATCGACAGTACACAGCGTTCAACCCCATCCATGCGCACACTCATACTGCCATTACATCCCTCACCACCAATGGCCATAGGGGAGGGACAGCATATAGTTGGCATTGACCAGGAGAGTGTGGTACCTATGGCACATTCATCCCCTCACAGCAGCCATAGCCATAGACCCACAATGGTACCACATAGGCAGAGGTCCCGGGGTTCTCGGGGGAACACCACTGGACGTTTTACCCCTGGCAGGCGTGCCCTCACAGGTCTTACGATGACCACTGTGTTCCGGGCTGTAATGCAGGCTTAGGCACGTATGGAACGGTACACCAGGCAGGGACTTAGGGCGCAGAGGGCACTTAACACTGCAATCAATGACAGCATCCATGACCTTGCCAGTGCCATCCGGACATACACCAAGGTCATTGATAGATGTTGGCGGGAGACAATAGATGCTCTCCACAACATGTCTTCCTCAAGCCAGGACCGTGCGGGACGGTTGCAACGTCGACACGGATGCATGCCAGCAACAGCTGGCAGTGGTCGTGGATGGCCCACAGCTCACAGCCGCTCCCATAGTAGCAGTACCAGCCCCAGCAATGCTGGGGCTGGCCTGTCCATTGTTCGTCCCAGTAGACCATGTGCACGTGGCTCTGGCCAGTCCCAGCAGGGACATGGGTCCAGTCGTCATACCTCTGCCTCTGATGACAGTACACAGTCAGGATTGGTACCTGATACCGTCCGTAGCACCCCTGCCAGGCACAGGTACTGTGTTCATGGCCAGAGACAGTGATCTGTACAGCCAAGCAGGTACAGTCTGTGGCTGTCCCACAAACCACCGTATATGGCAGCCACATGGTGGAGCTGTGTGCATGCAGACACACACACATTAAGCAAACTAGGGCTCACACATACACACACACATTACATCAACATTGGCCCATGCTGTACTGTTGTCCCCCACACACACACACACACACACACACACACACACACACACACACACACACACATGTCGATTGGATGGGTCAATGTCAGGCTCTGGCAAACAACAAAACGCCCTGTGCATATGATGATACCTGTGCCGCCTCCTGTCATCTGCATTATCGATGGAGGGAGAGGCTAACATGGTGTTGATGCACAGGGTGACACTATAGCAGTGTAGCAATAATAGCGAGTTGTCAGCAAGGAAGTCTAACTACACCCTTGTAAGTATATCTGAGCAGACATTATGCATCAAAGCTCTGTTTGTCAATGTAGCATTGTTTACACCACTGTTAGGTCTGAGTATGTATTATCCACCCATGTACCACTTGGCTGATGTGTGATGTGTTGCCAGCATGTGTTAGCGAGTGGACAGTACATGTGTGATGTGGGCAGTACAGATTAGCAAGTGTACATCTGTGAACATGGTGGGTGCGCACTGTCTGGATGTACTTGCATAGTGGACACATGGGACATGTGGCATACCCTGTCGTACACATTATTAACATCCCATTGCATCTTTCAATGGCCAGTATGCATTCTACTGCAGTTATGTACTAACATGGGTAGACGTGCATATGACATGGGTTGACACTATGCTGCGGGTGATACTGTTAATATCAGTAAATGATTTGTGGTCTGGTAGTATGCACAGCCTCAACAGCATGACTATAAGCAATCATTGGATGATTTCCTGACAAATGACACACAGTAGTAGGGAACCCAGTATCAATTGGATCCTTCCGGTGCTACACTATATCACTAACCAGTGGTGATGACCGCCACCCATTACTGTGACACACCTGTGTGTCATATAGTCCCCTTAGGTACATGCAGACACACTAGGGATGTGTCCATCCAAATCTGGGAATGCATGGAATGGCCTACAATGCATTCTCTGGATGGGATGCATATCCTACAAAAGGGTATAATACAGAGAGATACCTGTTGTGTGACACATGCTGTATAGCAGTAAGCCGACTATGGCATAGTCATCCTCATTTACTATACATACTATCCCGTCAATACCACACCAGCGGTAGCCCTCAACATGTATGTCAGGTACCATTGTGTGCATACAGACCCATGTTATGTCATGTGTCCCTTCATATCCACATATCCATAGGTATTGTGGAGTCCCAAGGTGTATCACAGACATTAGAGTCCTGAATGCATATCCACAAGGCAGTCGCACACCTATAAAGACTGTCCATTCTTGGCAGACTTTGTTGTGTATGACCATGTCTGACATATACCCCAGCCATATACCCTCACTCACACTACTCTTAAGTAACTGTCATGGGTGTGTGTGCCACAGATGACCTTGGTCACAGAACACGACAGTGGATGGCCATGTCACATACATACATATGTGATCTACGATCTGAGTAGCAGCGGCACAACCTGTCAATAGAAACAAATGTATTCATGTAGTATGCAGGTTTCACACCTATGTACTGATTGAGGGGACATGTACACATATATATTTGCCACGCAGATACCTGATGTCTGCAATGCACTTACTGTTGTCATCATACTATGTCATACCATAGTAAAAGCAAAACTCACACTGTGTTGATCAACAGTGACACACACACAGTCAGCATTTGCAGGATTCAAACCTCTACTCAACAATGTTATGATACTAGAGAGTAACACATTAACATGGCACGCTATTTGCTTTACTGGCTGGCTTACCTTCTCCTGCTATATTTGTAGGATGGTGACATCATCAGACTTTCAAAAGAGGAATGTAGGTGCGCTATTTGCTTTACTGGCTGGTTTCCCTTCTCCTGCTGTATTTCTAGGATGGTGATATCATCAGTCTTTCCAAAGAGGAATGTACATCTTCTAGTGTGTTTTCCCAGTCTCCAAAAAGGGTACTTCTTTCAACGACAGTTGCACACATACAGTCAGCATTTGCAGGATTCAAACCCCTATCTAACTAAGTTATGATACTAGAGAGAGAAACACATTAGTGTGGCGCACTATTTGCTTTACTGGGTGGTTTCCCTTCTCTGTCTGTATTTCTAGGGTGGTGACACCATCAGTCATTCCAAAGAGGAATGTACATCTTTAGTGTATTTTCCCAGTCTTCAAAAAGACCACTCCTTTCAAAGACAATTGCACACATACATACACCCCTCCCCACACACAGTCAGCATTTGCAGGATTCAAACCCCTATCTAACTAGGTTATGATACTAGAGAGAGAGAGAGAGAGAGAGAGAGATGCATTTGCACAGTGCACTATTTGCTTTATGGGGTGGTTTCCTTTCTCTGTCTGTATTTCTAGGGTGGTGATATCATCAGTCATTCGAAAGAGGAATGTACATCTTTAGTGTGTTTTCCCAGTCTTCAAAAAGGCCACTCCTTTCAAAGACAATAGCGCACATACACACACCCCCCACACACACAGTCAGTGTTTGCAGTATTCAAACTCCTACCGAACTAGGTTATGATACGAGAGAGAGACGCATTAGCGCAGCACACTTTTTGCTTTACTGTGTGGTTTCCCTTCTCTGTCTGTGTTTCTAGGGTGGTGACATCATCAGTCATTACAAAGAGGAATGTACATCTTTAGTGTGTTTTCCAAGTCTTCAAAAAGGCCACACCTTTCAAGGAGAATTGCAAACACATAGCATTTGCAGGATTGCAAACCCCTACTTAATTAGGTTATTATATTAGAGAGAGAGACGCATTAGCACAGCACACTATTTGCTTTATTGGGTGGTTTCCCTTCTCTGTCTGTATTTCTAGGGTGGTGACATCAGTCATTCCAAACAGGAATGTACATCTTTAGTGTGTTTTCCCAGTCTTCAAAAAGGCCACTCCTTTCAAAGACAATTGCACACATACACACCCCCCCCACACAGTCAGCATTTGCAGGATTCAAACCCCCTGCCTAACTAGGTTATGACACTAGAGAGATGCATTAGCGCAGCATGCTATTTGTTTTACTGGGTGACTTTCTTTCTCTGTCTGTATTTCTAGGGTGGTGACATCATCAGTCATTCCAAAGAGGAATGTACATCTTTAGTGTGTTTTCCCAGTCTTCAAAAAGGCCACTCCTTTCAAAGACAATTGCACACACGCACACCCCCCCCCACATAGTCAGCATTTGCAGGATTCAAACCCCATCTAACTAGGTAATGATACTAGAGAGAGAGAGAGACACATTAGCACAGCACACTATTTGCTTTAGTGGGTGGTCTCCCTTCTCTGTCTGTATTTCTAGGGTGGTGACATAATCAGACTGGACATGGTAATGTGTGTACACTTTGTTTTATGCCATTCCAGGAATGGTCCATGTGGGTCGTCAGGTGTCAACAGCTGGAAAAGGAACTCATAATCCTTACCTTGTGTGATCTATCTGTGGACACATCGACATTCCTTCATATGTCAACACATATTTATGCACAGCTCATTGGTTTTTTGGGTACTACATGTTTCTGGGATGTTAATAAAGGGCTATTCAAAGTGTATGTGAGACATGTGTAGCTGTGTTCAGTGATGTATGTCCTGTGTGGCTGCCTTGCAAACAGTCTAGCATGTTTGGGAACCATGATCTGCACATGAACATACCACGGTTAGCAGGGTTATGTCTATGTCAGCTTCCAATAGCTTAGTTTATGACTTCAACCATGATGGACTCCATGGCCTTGCAGATCATACTTCATAGGCATACTGGACTGTACTTCCCATGGTGTGTTGTGCACCAACACTTGTGTGGAGTGCCATATGTTGCTGTAACACATTCAACAGTTCCACATCCTGTGTAGGGGGGGAGGTTCAGCTGACTGTTCAGGTGCAGGATCTGTTTGTTCTGTAGTTTATGCATGACACATATTGGTAATCAATGTAGTCCACTTGATGCCATGCTTTTAGCATTGGGGTAGCTGTTCATCCATTCTACATGTGATATCTCCTGGTATGATGATATGGACTATCGTCGGTGGGAGGTGGGTATGTATATATGGGCCTGTCTGTCAGGATGTCGGCATTGTCAGTCAGGTACAGTTGGCCCTGACTCGTGACATATATGTGTGTACATTGCTATATATGACATAGCTGTCGGAGGTGTCATGATTCAGTCTGGACTCCTTCTCAGCTACTCTTTACAGAATACCAACAAACCTGAGCACTAATCCCAGTTATTCTCCTATACACACTTAACACCCTAATGATCCTTTGTCATCTGGCTACAGAGTATGCCATGATGATATCCCAGCATGTCCAGGGGTCGGCTTTGTGTGCACTCTCCAGTCCAGCTGGTGAATATTGTGATGTAGACACAATGTCACATCTGCCTCATGTACACAGACAACACTCTCCTCCTCACAACAAACCCAGATATATGTGTGTGATGCACCTATAGAGACATACAGGGTGCTGAACTCTCTTGACCCATGACTGGCATAGTCTATCAGGTGGTGAGGATAACCACACACACCACATATCAGTCTCACATATCCTCTGGCGACAGCACTCAAACCACATTATCACACATACACATACGCGGATGCTGTAAATGAACTCTGCCTAAGCAGCAGAGACCTCCACAGCAGGCACACACACAACTGCTACCCCACTACAATACCCACATCTCACATAGTTCACAATGTCAGTGTGCCACACAGTCACTTGCCTTTGGGCTAAACAACACACATAATACACTTGTGATAGGCGACACTTATTGTCAGATACACTGATGTACCACTCACCAGCCCATACAAGGGAATAGTCCCTTTGTGCTGTCTGTCGTGTGCCAGGATCTGCCACATAACACATGCAGTCAGGTCACTACAAAGCAAGTACAGGACTGGCACCATCATTGTCCATGCTGGTGCGTAAAACCTCAGACATTACTCCCTGGACCACATGACATGGTACATGGAGGAACAGTGTCATCATGTAGCCCAGGCCAATATGACCCTGACCTTGTTTAGCATCTTACACCCACCAAGTATGATGTCACAGTATACAGACAAACATATCACGTTTAACACTTGGCTAACAGATTGGTGTCATTCATAGGGAATACAGTGTCTGTCAGCCTGTGGTGACATGCTCAACATGCCACGTAACTTCACTATGGACAGCTTGCACCTGTCACCCTTAGACCTTTGAATGCTGGCTAAGGCTCTTGCTACCACCATAGTGCATTTGTTGAGCAGGGCTCAAAAGACAAACCCACCTACATAGACATTACAGGTTAAATAACACGGATGGTAATGCTGCTCAACACCAGATGTGTTACCCTCATATTGCGACCACTCAGGACTCCCCTCAGTATGGGGGATAGCAATATATGTGCACTAACAGACGCCTAGTTCAGGGTCACTTATGCACACTAGCACTACCAGGTTATGTTTCATACCATGCTTTCTGACCACAGGACTTGGAACGGACAACACAACTAGGGGGTGTATCCATATACATCACAGATACACACACCTCCGGGTTAGTGGCACTGCACTAAGCATCACAGACCATACATATACAACTACCATTGTGCGAAACTGTCTTTCAGTTTGTTGCCTACTACAGACCACCCTCCCATACTCAGGAACCACACTCAGCTTTCCTGGGAACAGTGGAGGATATGATGGTCTCCACAAACACCATTATATTGGGTGACAGCAGATACACGAATATTGACTGGGGATACTACTCAAGCCGCAACAACCTCGCCCTACAGTCGCTACAATTTGTAAATTCATATGCTATGGCACAACCAGTCACCACAGCCACAAGGGGGAATAAATATTGGACCTGATCATCACCAACATGGGGACTCTATATTCCACACCAGCAATATACCCCTCATTGGTAAGGTCTGAACATATGTCTATCTCTCTGGACATACATATACACTCCACACACCCATCCTGGGTAATCTTGCTGAACTTCTGATGAGCCAACGTCTCACTTCACCAAAGCAAGGTGGTTTCCTTCAGAGACCCTGAGACAGTGTCAAATACAGCTCCGACTGCTGAATCCTTTACATACACATTCTATGGAATCCTAGTGGACTGCATGGATTGTGCTACCCCAAATAACAACAAGACTCACTCCTCCAATGGCAGGGGACCTGTCTGGTAGGCACCAGCCATTAATAAGCTGTACAATGTCAGGAGGAAGCTACTACATGATAGAGCACAATCCCAGATGGGGAAAGCATCTGTAATCTGTACTAGCAGACAGCTATGATCACTCATGTACTTATCTAGGTCTTAACCTGAACCCACTGGCATAGCCAACATACTGGCAAACAGGTTGAGTGCAGATGTCTCCCCCATCCCCCCTAGGGAGCAACTATCCATACCAACAGAGTGTAACCTCCCTGACACCACACAGTAACAGCTGAGTGCTGCCCTCCCCAAAGCATACATTACAGCATCAATGGGGACCAGTTGGTGTCCCGGCCTGCATCTTACACGAGCTTCATGACAGACATAACCCTCACATTACATCACTGTGCAATATCGGAGTTACTACAGGATATGTACCCAAGGAATGGCATACAGCGACAGTGGTCCCACTCCACATAGTTGGTGCCAGAACGGACCACAGACAATATTGCCCTATAAGCCTGACTATCCTGTTATGCAAAGCTACGGAGCATATTGTCATGGGACTCTTAAACATAGACATCAGGAACCTACAGACACTGTGTCCTACACATTTCAGCATTGTTGTGGGCAGATCTTGCCTCTTGAACATGTTTGTATTCTTTAGACGGTTAACAGGTCGATCGACATACGGACAGTTGTACATGCAGCCTACCCTTCCACACAATAACCCACTGGGCCATTATGCATAGGCTAACCAGCATCGATATGGACACATATCTCACATGATGGATTGCTACCTGGATCAGGGATAGCACCCACATGGTCAGAATTGCAGGTGCCATGTCTGAATATACACCAGTTACATGTGGCATCCCACATGGCTCGGTCCCGGGACCTCTCTTGTTCAGTATATATTTGTCTGACGTACAGGCTACCACAGGGGGAATATGGCTGACCTTGTTCGCACTTGACTGCAAACTGGGTGCCATAATCACCTCTCCAGCTGCCACATGCATACTCCAACAGGGTCTCACAGAGATGGATGACTGGTGCCTGAGCCATGGCCTACAGCTAAATGCCATTAGTTGCATAGTCATCCCCTTTGGGAATAACAACATGCCCACACATTAACACATAGGTAGTACTCCATTACATACGGTAGGTGTTGTTAGGTGATTGGGGACATGACTTATTTGTACTGTCACCTTTGACATTCACATTGCCATAGTGGCTGGACAGACCTTCTATATAAGCAACCTTATCCCATATTGTTTCACATCTAGATCGAGTGACGTCATTGTGCCCCTATACTAATAACAACCATGCTTGGTTTCAATGCCACCTTTGGGGTGTAACTTACCCAACACCTGCAGCAACTGTACTGTCCACAGATACCCAAGCAACAGCCACCCCTCAACAATACCCATGAATCACATATCTCACAAGATCAGTGTGCCTCACAGTCACAGCCCTTAAGGCCAAACAACACAGCAAATACACTTGTTATAGGGGACTCTATTGTCCGGCACACTGATGTCCCGCTCAACTGACTGAACAAGGAGAAGGTCACTGTTAGCTGCCTGTCAGGTGCCAGGATCCACCACATAATGCACACACTCAGGTCACTCCAAAGCAAGTACAAGTATGACTCCGTCATTGTCCATGCAGGTGTGAATGACATGAGGCGTACCTCCCTGGACTACAAGAAAATAGACATAGAGGAGCTCTCTGATCATGTAGCCCAGGCTGGTATGACCCTGACCTTGAGTAGCATCTTGCCCTCACCAAGAATGATGCCAGAGTATAAAGACAAAATGATCAGTTTCAACAATTGTCTAAAGTATTGGTGTCATTCAATGGGGATCCAGTGTCTGTCAGCCTGGGATGACATGCCCGACAAGCCATGTTGCTTCACTAGGGACGGCTTGCACCTGTCACCCTTTGGCTTTGTATACTGGCCATGCCTCTTGCCACCCCCATAGTGGATTTTTTAGGTGAGGCTCAAAGGACAAACCCACCTCCATAGACAACCCAAGGATACAAAATCTAAAGGTAATGCTACTCAATGCCAGAAGTCTAAACCTCAAGATGCACGCACTCAAGGCTCTCCTCAGTATGCAGAATATTGATGTCTGTGCAGTAACAGAAACCTGGTTCAAGGCTCCTGAGAGCACCCCAGCACTACCAGGTTATAACTCATAACATGTGTTTCAGACACAAAAATTGGACAGAAGCACAAAAGGAGGGGTAGTATCTATATTCATCAAAGATACCTACACCTCCAGGTTAGTGGCACTGCACGAAGCATCAGAAACCATCCATGTGCAACTAACAGCGGGCCAAACTGCCTTTCAGTTTGTAGCCTGCTACAGAACACCCTCCCTATTACAGGAACCCCTTCACCCCCAGAGGAACAAATGCCTATTCCAACTGAATGTAACCTCCCAGACATCACATTTGCACAGGTGAAAGCTGCCCTCTCCAAAGCAAAAAACACAGCAGCTATGGGACCGGACGGTGTCCCAGGCTGTGTTACACAAGCTCCAAGAAGAACTGAACCCTCACATTAAGTCACTATTCAAACTTAGCCTTACTACAGGATATGTACCCAAATAATGGCGTACAGCTACAGTGGTTCCACTCCACAAAGATGGTGCCACAACGGATCCTGGGAACTATCGCCCCATAAGCCTGACTAGTCTGGTCTGTACAGCTATGGAGCGTATTATCATGGAACTCATAAACAAAGTCATTGGGAGCCTCCAGACACTGGACCCTACCCAATTCAGCTTTGTTAAGGGCAGATCTTGCCTCTTAAACCTAGTTGATTTCTTTGAAACAGTTACCAAAGCTATAGATGAGGGCAAGGTAGTCCACACAGCCTACCTGGACCTCGCAAAACCCTTCGACACAATACCCCACTCGGGCATCATAAATAAGCTTACCAGCTTAAATATCAACCTCTATATTGCAAGATGGGTTGCAAACTGGCTCAGGGATAGAACCTACATGGTCAGAATCACAGGTACCATGTCCGAATCCAAACCAGTTACAAGTGGCATCCCACAGGGCTCAGTTCTGGGACCTCTCTTGTTTGGTATATACTTCTCTGAGGTTCAGGCTAACACAGGGGGATTATGGCTGACAAAGTTCGCAGATGACTGCAAACTGGGGGCCATATTCTACTCTCCAGCTGACACAAGCATCCTCCAGAAGGGTCTCACAGAGATGGATGTTTGGTGCCAGAGCCACAGGCTCGAGCTACATGCTAAAAAGTGCATAGTCATCCCCTTTGGGAAAAACAAGGTGCACAAAAATTACCACATAGGTGGTAATCCATTAAGTACAGAAGTAGTAATTTGAGACTTGTGGACCAATGTAGACAGTAATCTCTCCTTTGATAATCACATTGCCAAAGTGGTTACAAAGACCTTCTATATATATGCCACCTTATCACAAAAGGGTTCGCATCTAGATCAAGAGAGGTCATTGTGCCCCTCTACTCGTCACTCATCAGCCCCATACTTGAATACAATGGCCCTTTTGGGATGTACCTTACCCGACACCTGCAGCAACTGGAGAGACCCAAAAGTACCTCTCCAAGAGGATCATGGGCTACAAACAGATGTCGTATGCAGCTCAGCTAAAGAAACTCCAGCTCTACTCAGTTGCTTACCACCTACTCAGAGGTGATCTATGCCTGACATACAAAGCCATGTCAAACCCAGAATTAATGGACATGCTCCACCTCAAATATCCAAGTCCCTTAGTGATACACAGTCCAGGGACTTAAACCTCAGCACAAGAATAAAAAGGACATGCTGGAGGGACAGATTCATTTCCCAGAGGCTCCCCTCACTCTGGAATAGAATCCCAATTCATATTAGACATAGCCCCTCGCTGACCCTCTTCAAGCCAATTCTGGACACGTGGATGGGAAATTGCAAATTCACCCCTGGGATCTCTTCTGTGTCCCTGCTAGACAGAGGCACAAAAAACTAATCTTAAAGGGTGCCTTCTGTGACCTAATTTACAGAGGCACAGTAGATTAATCTAATAGGGAGACGGAAGCCAAATACATTCTGGCTAGGCTTATAAATGCCCTAGGGCAGATAGCCTAGTACCTACCTATGAACCTATGAACCTATAAGTTCCGCACCAAGCAGATGTAGGGACTCACACAGATGACCTACACAGTTCAGATGCAGTAACTCCAGCTCTACTCAGTCGCTTACCACCTACTCGGAAATGATGTGTGCCTGTTGTTTGCAGTAATACCCAACCCAGAATTAATGGACATGCTCCACCTCAGGATATCCAACTCCCTTGTAGCTACACACTCCAGGGACATACACCTCAGCACAGATGTTAATAGGACATGCTGGAGGGACAGATTCTTATCCCAGGGCCTCCACTCACTCCAGATTGTGATCACAGTTTCACATAGGCAGAGTCACCCACTAACCACCTACAGGGGACATCTTGACAGCTGTATGGGTGATCGTATGTTTACCCATGGGATATCTTCTGTGTCCCTCCTAGACAGAGGCACGCTAGCCTAAACGTACATGGGCTATCTTTGTGACCTACTATTCACTGGCACAGTGTAGAAATCTGACAGGGCTGCAAAAGCCAAACACACTATGGCTAGGCTTGTACATACCCTAGGGCAGATAGCCTAGTATTGACCTCTGAACCTATGCTTCTGCTTGGGATGCACAATATTTATTGCTGATACTGTTTGCAGGTCTTTATTGTCTTTGCTTTCCCAGTTTCTATGAACAACTTAGGTATCTGCGGAACATGTTTGATTATGACAGGGTTCCACTATATTATATAAGTGTCTGTTGTCATGTAACTGTGTGCACAGGGCAGATTGCTGGATAGTGAGAGGTTCCTGGGTTAACACATGCAACTGCCAGATATGTGTAGCCCACTGCTGTAGTTAGACATGGCCTAAGTGTGTGAGCATGCCCAGTTCAGGCTTTCCATGTTTTGTTGTCTGACATGTCTCATTTATTCAAGTGTGTGAGCATGCCCAGTGTGACCTTTCAGTATGTTGCGATGACCAATATTAACATTTATACTGTGTGTGTTGGAAGTGTGTGTTGGAAGTCAAGTTCTGTTCTTACTGCAGGACTCACCTTTGTGTCATAACTCAACAGGGATTATGCTGCGCCTGCAGGGTTTCCTTGAGATACTTTGCATAGACTTATCAGCATTCCTTCATACTGGCTGAACAGTGCAATGGTGTAGTGGTTCAGTACTTTAACTATGGTGCACAGTATCATGGGTTCGAGGCCCATCACTGCTTTATATTTCCATACTGAGCAGACCAGACTGCTTAAGGGCCAGTTAAGCAAATATAAGCATGTTGGCTTTTGTTCTGCTATGCCCTACTTAGACCAGGCTTGTCCGACATTGCTGTATATTCACCAACTTTGCTGGATGTTGCCCAGTATTACTCAACATTGACCACAGTTGTACTAGTTGGTGTGTGCGATTCTGTTTGCATATACTACATGGCGGTAAATGCTGTTTAGCACTACCTTAAGTTGCCTGACACATGGCAATCATGCCTCAGGTGGTGCTGCAGGGCTGCCTATGTCGGATGCACATACTACACTCCCTGTACATGTTTGAAGCAGGTAGTTTCAACTTAGGCATCCCTTTTACTATATGTGCAGGTCAGAGAGAGGTATAATTTCCAGGGTCTCTACTGAGCCAGTGTATGTGCTAGGCATTGCCTCTTTGCCAAGGCCAAAGCCTACTGGGCACACCTCCTTCTGTCTACTGGGGCAGGCTCAGGTTGTTCCTCCTCCGAGTCACGCTCTGCCTGTGATGACCTTGGCAATGTTGGGGAGCTGTTTGGGCCAGGCCTATGCTGGTCCTGCTGCAGCTGTTTTCGCAGGATCATATTATGTAGCATAGCACATACCATGACAATTTGGGTACATGTAGTTGGTGAATACTGCAAGGCTCCACCAGATGTCCAGGCACTGGAACCGTGACTTGAGCAGCCCAAACACATGCTTGATTACATTTCGTGTTTGTGCGTGTGCCTCATTATGGCGTTCCTGTTCAGGTGTGTGTGCATTTCTGATGGGTGTCATCAGCCATGGCTCCAGTGCATAGCCAGCATCCCCCACTAGGTGACCATGAGGGATGTCCCCATTGGCAAATGTCTGGTACAGCTGCGTCAGATGCCAGATATGGGAATCATGGTAGCTTCCAGGGCAGCCAGCACACACATTCAGTATTATGCCCTGGGCATCACACATGACCTGGCAGTTGATGGAGGGGAAGCCCTTGCGGTTAAGTAGACCCTACCCCACTCACCGGCTGGTGCTTTGATGCGTATGTGCGTGCAGTCTATTGCACCCACTACTTCAGGGTATTCCGCTATTTGCTGGAAGAGACGCATATTGCTAGCCAATACCTCACGGGAATTGGGGAAATATACATGATCACCGACATGTGCTGACATGGCATCCAGGAACTGGTGCAGTACCCTGGATGCTGATGCCTGTGATATCCCTATCATATCACCAGTTGGTCTCTGGAAGGTACCTGCTGCTAGTATTCGTAGGCTAACACATACCTTGGTTTTCACTGGAATGGGTTTCCCTCTGTTGGTTCTGTGTGTGAGGCGTGGCCTGCATAGCTCAACAATTTGCTGCAGGAGGTCTCTGTCCACTCTATAGTGCTCCACTATCTCCAGCTCATGTAGCCCCTGGTAGGTTACCCTGGGCCTGTACACTCTTCTCCGTCTCCACACTCGGTGTTGATCAGCAGCATTACCATTGTCACCACCCTCAGCATATTGCATATGTCGCCTTAGGACAGCAATGGCAGCCCCTAAAATTTTTTTGTCTCAGTACAGCTTTTTCAGTATTCACTTCTCTTAGCTGACTGCAGTGCTGCAGTGTCTCTGAGGAATACATGGTGAAAAGTTGTTTGCAGAGTTTTAAGTGCTGGGCTGGGCTGGGCTGGTTTACTGCCTGTGTAATTGCCTGATTCTGATTATTTCCACCTGCTAGCTCTGCTGACTCTCTCTGGTTAACTTCCTACTGTTTGTTGTGCTTCCTTTTCCCTTTCCATTTCCTCAGGGGGACAGCACTGCGCACACTAGCGCAGACGTGCGCACACGTGCTAACACACGTGCACACAGGCTTAAACAGAGTTACACTAGCTAATTCCTGCCTAAACGCGCGCACACGAGTACAAAAGTGCTTACAAGACTTTAAACTGCCCTACACATGCTTTAAACTTGCACACACAGGCGCAAATATGCTAACACAGATTTAGACAACATTACCAATGCTAACTTCTGCTTACACGTGTGCACACTGTCTTACTCGAGTTTATAGGTGGTCACAAGCGCTCATACATGTTGCAAGCATTTTTGCAAGAAACTTTGGTGATACCCACAGTGTGCACCTTCTATTTCTTGACTTTAGCTAGGATATCTACTGACACACCTCTTCCAGTGATGAGCAAATGACAGCTAACACATGCCACTCTGCTCCAATGAGATTAGCTACTGTCATACATACCCTCCTAATGATGTCACCTATATCCTACTCTGTTACTCCCCTTATCCTAGTCTTACACTCCACTGACTGTGCTCATTTGCTATGTAGACTTGAGATTCACTATCCTTACCCTTATTTGCATAGGATCGCCTAGTAATGCTTGGTTACATCTCTTGGACTGAGTTCCCCCCTTAGCAACCCTACTCGGTAGCCATGTTGTCTTCAGCCTGCCATTCACTTGCATTGTATATTATGATATCTTATAAAATGCCTATTTGTGGCTTTTATTTTCTTATTTTATGATTTTTATAGCACACCCTGTTTGCGCGGCACTGCGCCAAGCTTAAACCTCGCCGATCGAGGAAAAAAAAAATAATTTTTATTTTTTGCATCAAGGAAATTTGCCAGTGGCCATATATTTGGCCATTGGCATGCTTCCTCAACCATATGCAACCTTTATTTGGAGCTGTCACAGCTCCATTGTGCTATTTGCAGAACAGTACTCAGTTGTCAACTGAGTACGTTTCTGCAGATAACACGGCTCCTACTTGGACAGGTTTGTGCTTCCTGGATCGCAAATTTACCTCATTTGCATGCCTTTCAGCTTCAAGTGAGGTAATTTGCATATCCAAGCCCTGTCCGTGTAGGAGCAGTTTAAGGGGCTGTTTGCAATGCTGCTCCTGGATTGCTCGTCGGACATGTTGGCTGCATGGAGTCTTACTCTACTCTTAGACTCCGTGCAAGCCTTCATGAATCCGGCCCATCATGTACACACAATGCAATTCAAATGCAACAAACAACCACACTGACTCTGTTTCTAAAATCTTTGGCACATACTTTTCAGACACCATAGAATTCAAGTGAATACTACGGATTATAGCAAAATCTGTAACAAAACATCAAAAAATATGTAAAAATGCAACTTGTTAATATACTGCAACAAGCTGCAGTGATGCAATCCATGAATGAGGACGTTGCTGTGAATCCTAGAAGGCAACCAGCTAGAGTCAGAGCAAGGCTGTAAATAAACCAGTTGTCAGAAAAGCAACTAATTGACAGATACCATCTAGACAGACAACTGGTGCAGGCTTTCTGCAAAATGTTTTCCTCACACGTCTGTGCGGACCCTGTGAGGAAACTGCATCCCCCTTGACACCAAAGTGTCTCACAGCCTGATTGTACTTGTATCTGGGACATTCTAAAGACACATGGTGCTGCTGTGGGAGTATCACAGACAGCTGACAGTCATACCCTGGGAAAATTCCTGAAGAAATGTGCAGCAAGGTGGATGACTACATACACTTTCTTTTCATCCCCTTGGAGTGAAGAAGTGTAATGCACCAGTTCTATAACATTGCAAACTTCCCACGTGTACTTGGTGCAACAGATTGTACACACACACACCTATCAAGATGCCAATACATCCAGAAGCAGACCGATACATAAAGAGAAAAGGATGGCAATCCATCAGCTGCCAAGTTGTGTGTGCAGCAAATTTTATTTATTTATTTATTTTTATTTTACATTTATTAACTGGGGGTGTCTGACTGAGCTGAAAAGGTCCTTTTTCAGCAGAAGCCTGGGGAGAAAAGCTCCACAAAGAAAAATTACAGATACATTTAGTTATTTAGACATGATCAGTATACACACAAATTACAAGAGACATGATTTTACAGTGGTATGTGGCACATAAACAGTTACAGTGGAGAGAACAAACAAAAAAATATTAATTTTAAAAATAAAGGTAATTAATAGATTTGTGGTGTACAGCTGAAATTTGGAACATAGGTAGAATACATACATAGTACACAGGTACAGTACATACATTGTAGATTACCCAGTGTTTGCGAGTAAGATTGAAAACTATTATCAAGTGCTCTAGATTTAGTATGTATATGTTACCCACTTTCACTAGCCTGGGAAGCAATCATGGAACTGCCAACTTTGCTTGAGATGCTGCCTGATGAGGTCTTTAAAGGAGGCTTTGGATGATGTGTTTTGAATGCTAGTAGGGACAGAGTTCCATTTTTTAGCCACTGAACTACTATATAGTGCATCTCCAAAGCTATTGTAGCTGTTGGTGACTTCTAGTAGTAGTTTTCTTGATGATCTAAGAGGCTTTTTGACTGAGTGATGTTGTACTAGGTTTTTGAGGGCAGGAAACTTATTGGGGAGGTAATAGAATGACAGAGGCAGAGCTGATTGTAGGTTAGGAGATTGGGCAGTTCAAGCCAGTGGAGCTGTCTCAAAGCAGTACAGTGATGAGTTCTATATGAGCAATTTGCAGCAAAGCAGGCAATTCTGTTATAGCAGGCTTCCATTTTGCTTAGTTCAGTTTTGTTGACAGTCAGAATGGGAGATGCATAGAGTAGGGTGGATATAAGATGGGAGCGAGCAATGGCTGATCTTGTGTTGTTGATAAGAAATGGTTTGATACGGTAGAGTGATCCCAGTTTGGCATGTACTTTTTTAATAGTTAAGTTGAGATGACTATTAAATTTTAGGTGGGAGTCTATGGTTATTCCCAATAACTTAGCCTTTGCCACTGGAGCAATTGGAGTAGCATTTGTGGAGTAGATAGTGAATTGACTGTTAGTGTTTTTGTTAGAACTGGTTATAATCATAAGCTGAGTTTTCTTTGGCTTGAGGATAAGTTGGGCTTTGGTAAGGTAATTTTCAACATCAGAGAATGCTAGTTGAGTTAACAAACATCATGGCATCATACCCTGGAAGTGTCCATGATGCTGCCATTTGGAGGAAAGGTGGACTGAGGGCTGCATTATAGTAAGGTGAAATACCTGTGGGACTGCTACTGGGTATGTACAGTTACACAGCTAGGATACAAGTTAAGGATACCCCTCACAACAATATCCATTATGAACAAAAGTGTTCTTATTCCCCACAACAGGTGGCTGTGGTTAAAGTTAAAAGACCACCTATACAGTAAATGGCTTTGTTCCTGTATCAGTCCAAGTTAATTATTCCCCCTAGATTAGTAGACTTTTATGACCTCTTGCTAACTTTATCAGAATCGTTTTATTTCTCCCTCTCTTCTATTTGCCTTTTTCTCTTTCTCTGTCTATATTAACCTCACTAATATAAATTTATATATATAACTAAAAAAGTCTATTCCAAGCCAGTGTAAATGTGTATTTCTCTTATTTTATTAAAGTATTTTATTTTCTCTATATCAATACACATTGTATTGTATTTATGGAGCTTTTCTCCCCGGGACTCCACTGAAAATGGGCTTATACCCAGATGGACTATCCCGGTAAACAAATGTAAATAAATAAATAATGACACCATACATAAGCCGACAAACTCTGCACAGGAGGCCTACAACAGAGCACACACAACAACCAGAAACACCGTAGAGAGTTGGTTTGGTGTATTGAAAGCTAGTTTCAGATGTTTGGAGACACATGTGGGTGCACTACAATACACAACTGAAAATGCAGCAGAGATGATAGCAGTGTCTACCTTGCTGTACAACATGTTAACCAGACTACATGACAGTCTTGCAGCTGCAGCATAGATGAACTACCCTAAGAGCCCCTAATGTCTGAAGAGAAAGCCTGCATCAGCTGTCTTCTAGACATTATCTGTCGAGTATTTGCTGGTCTGACAACTGGCTTAGTTGCACCCTTGCTCTGACTCTAGCTGGCTGCCTTCTAGGGTGCACAGCCACATCCTCATTTATGACTTGCTCCACTGCAACCTGTTGCAGTATATTAATAACAGGCTGCATTTTTACATGTTTTTTCATGTTTTGCTACTTATATTGCTATAATCTGTAGATTTGCTTGAATTGCATGGTGTCTGGAAAGTATGTGCTGAGGATTTTAGAAACAGATTCGGCGTGGCTGTTTTTAACATTTGAGTTGCATTGTGTGTGCACGAGTTTTGGAATGAGTCCAGAGGGAGATATTTCTTTGTCCCATATATATCAAATAGATGTTCTTATAACCATGTTTTAGCTCCTGTGAGAATTAGCTTGTGGGAGAATTAAATGGTCCTGGTGAATGTTGTATTCTTAACTCTGGGTTCGATTCCCGTGTTGTTAATTTATTTAATCATGTGCATAATATTCATAAGTATGGCATTTGTTGATGTACATTTGTTTCCAACATTCAACTATATAATTTCACATAGCCACTGTCCTTTTACATTACATGGCGCCTAGGCCATGGATGACTGCACACTTTGTAGTTTTCTATTATAGCCCTACAGTATCACCTATTGCACCATTATATGTTGGAATAAAAACATGTATATAACTTCATTACATCATTCCTGCTAATAGTCCCATGGTGGTGGTGCTGCGGTAGTGTTATTGCCCCACAGTAAGACGCTGTCTGGTTTGATTCTCAGCTAGAGCGTCTTCTGCGTGGAGACATGCGTGAATTGGTGTACCTTCATTGAAGGCTGTGCATCAGGGATGGTAACTCGGCACGTAAAAAATCAAGTACCAATCATTAGCGGACCGGAGTTCCGCTGTGGTGACCCCTAACCGGGAAAAGCCAAAAGACACAACAACATCATTCCTGCTAAACACTTACACAGACCCGTTTAATTAATTTAAAAAGTAATGCCTGCACAAACTGGTTACACATATGTTTTTAGTTATGCGTTGATAGCTGTTATTTCTTTACAATAAAAGGTCCAAAAATTGTTTGCATTTTCTGTATTCATCTATTTTCTACAGGAGTGGTAATTATCACCTGCAGTACCTGTTTTCTCAAATGAAACCCTTGCTGAATGTTAGCTCTGCTTGGAAAGCACCTGGTTAGCATATCTAAAACTTGATGAGCTGTGGATTCCAGTCTACACTGGTGAAGCATATATCTGTACATGTTATTTTTGTTAAATTTATCCATAACATTTTTTTGGCAGAACCATATTGCAATACATTATATTCATATTTATATTGTTCATTGCAATGACTCAGTGAGGTAGTTTTTGAATTATTATAAATATGGTCATAATACATAATGTTCTGATAACATCAGCTTTCTAATAACAGAGTTTGTAGAGCAGTGCCTATTTATGTAAGAATTTCATCTTGACTGTTGACTCTAGCTGGCTGCCTCCTAGGATGCACAGCCACATCCTCATTTATGACTTGCTCCACCTCAATCTGTTGCAGTATATTAATAACATACTTTCTGTTTATGTTGAGCATGGTAATGACTCATTGAGATAGTCTTTGGATTTCTATAAATATGGCCATAATCCATAATGCTCTGATGGCATCTGCTTTCTAAGGGTTTGTAGAGCAGTATCTGTTTCTTTAAGACTAGCATGTGCTGGCTGGTAGCTCTGATTGTAAGGAAACAGGCCAGCCCATCTACATCTTGGTGTGCTCCAGAGAGGGGGAACACATATCACAATCTGTTATATTGCTTAAATATACTCATAGCATTTATTTATGGAAGCATATGACACTTATTGATATTAACATATATTTTGAGCATAGTTTGTGAACAACTCAGTTATTCGTGGAATTCCTAGTAACATATACCATATCCATAATCCATAACATTCCATTAACATGAGCTATGTAACTGCAGGGGCAGTACATCTTGCTAAATCTTGCTTTATGTCTGAGCAATTTTCTGGTTAAAATTGTATACTTTGTAAAAATACCACGAAGGCCTATTTTCTCATGAAATATTAAAATCAATAGTAGAACAACATCATCCTCAAATTTTGAAGGACTGAGATGAGCAGACTAACAGCTGAAATGAAGAACAGGAAAGATGAATGTATTTTCTTACTGACTTGCAATTTAGCAAGAAATATCACGGTCCTCACACATACCCTAGACTGTCCATAATGTACAGCAACATGTATGGTTCTGTTCACAGAAGCTATATGCTACATGACACTGTCACACTGCCAGAGGAATACATGCTCTGCATTGCCATTAATGTTTCTGAACACAATTATAAAATTAATGCAATTTTCCAACCATTTAGCTACATGAGCAGCACATGTTCACACATTGCAATCCTAAGCCAAGACCATTATTAGTGGGCCATTCCCATCCAGATGATGTCATAATATAGACTCTTTTCACTGCATACAAAATATACTGTTTTTCAGTTAAGATGTGTTAGGTTGGCAAAGTTACAGTTTGGATATAGATCATGGCTGCAGGTTTGAATTTCATGTCCTCCAATCTGTGTTCAAAAATTTTAATACCTCAGTGTAAAAATGTAAAATGTTTATTGTGATTATCTAATATTCTGCATAAAGAATTGTATACAAACTGCAATGAGAACTGTATTATCAGTGTTATTTGAGAAATACATTACACATGCATTCTATTACTTGATTTCAGGTGAGGAGGATCACAGTCAAAACAGAGCCATGTGCATCGGGTAGATACGTAGGCTTGAGGATCAGTGGTGGGAGGGAGGTATGTTGATCGTTTTACATTTTTAATGAACTGGACTGTATCTTCCTCTGTTTGCAGGCCTGTATTTTTCACAATAACATATATATTGATTAGAATGCAGGAATACCCATAATGCATCAGTAGGGTAATTGAAATCATCACATGGTAGCTGTCCTTACAGCTGTGAATAGAATCTATCAATGTTGATATTTTACATATCATTGAGTCATTGCCTCAGCACATATTTTTTGAAATGTACTCTACAACAATAATAACAGTTTGGTTTGTGTATCTGTTACACATCTAGCTAGCTGGATGTCATATATGCAAATCTAAGTATTTTCTCTAGTGTTTTATGATGTATGGTTTACTATTCTTGTTGGTTTGTCTGTAATTTTTGGTGTGATGATTGATGTGTTGTGTATAATCTGCTTCTTCAGAGAATGAATGGGTGTTTATGGTGTCAGTATTTGTACTGCTGTTTGTAGATTGTGTGGTATGCCTTTCAGTTCAACATTGGTGTAGTACCTATCTCAGATGCTTTTGATGTTTTTTGTAGAAATGCAGTTATAGCCTAGGTTGACCGATACTTGTGTAGATGTCTATTTGATTATAGCAGTTCATATTCAGCACACCCTGCAGTTCAACACTGGTATTGCATCTTCCTCAGACACTTAGGTGTTTTTGTAGAAACGCAGTTATAGCCTAGGTTGACTGATACTTGAGCACATACCTATCTGATTGCAGGAGTTCATATTCAACACACTCTGCTGGTCAACATTAGTACTGCATCTCTTGCAGACGCCTTCAGTGTTTTTGTAGAAGCACAGCTGTAGCCTAGGTTAACTGACACTTGAGCAGATACCAATTTGATTGTAGCGGTGCAGTATCAGTAAGCATATTCACGATGTTTTGATTTTTTCATGCTAATTCTTTGGTAGATACTGCATATAGTTTCCACACATTCAATTGTCTATGCATTGTGACAGTTAACATGCAGATAGTGCTGCAATAATTAGCTTGTAAACATATGTGTTACTGGGGTGACTGACAGACAACATATGTTGTCCATACTCCATGACTAACATTATGATATGACTTGGATTTATGTTTTGACAAGGCAGGTAAGTGCAACATACAGACATGTCATTCTACATATTTTTTGGATGACAGTTTTCATGATGTCCCACTGTCATGATGTGGTGTTGTGTCACGGTTTGGCAATACATATATCATGTGGAATCATATGCAGGTATATCCTATTTATGCGCAGTCCTCCTTATTTGACTGCATCAAAAAGCAATGTAATGTTAAGCTGTACACAATGTTATAGATAGCACATCCTTTTGCAGTACATTACGTTGTGCTTGTTGTATGTAGCATAATGAAGCAAACAGCTATCCAGCACATGAAAGCCTAAATCGGAAAAATAATAAAGTATGGAAAGAACCAAAATGGCTACTAAGACTGTTAGCATAAATTTATTAGTTAAGACAAACGGATCAGTGCTTTTACATAATTATGCTTCTTCAGATCCATAAATAAAAACTGCAAATACAATACTTATATAGCTATGTAATCACCAATTAAATAAAACAATTAATATGAGCACTGATTAAACTAACAGTTCAATTTACACCCCTTTAGGGCACATTTCAAGCATAAACTAATGTTTAATCCAGGATATTTATCAGCCTGCAATCTAAATATCCACTGTAATTCTACCCTCTCTAAATAATTGTTAATATCACCTCCCCTGATATTATCGTACAAGCATTGTAACACTTTAAACGAAAAAAGAAAAAGCATGCCGCTTATTTTCAATGGCATGCTTAGCCAATGGATTCTTCATATTCCTGCTTCTGATGTTATATATAGATGTCTTAACTGCTTCTGATGTTATATATAGATGTCTTAAAATTCTATCTTTAAACTTCGTAACAGTTTTTCTTACATAAAAACAAGTACATACATTACAGGTAGCTAAATAAACCACTTGTGCTGTTGAGCAATCTGCATAACTAGTAGGCTTGAAAATAAAATTAAAGCGTGGATGTTGAAAAAGTAGTTTTTTTAAAATTACTATGCAAGCTTTGCATGCCCTACATGGAAAAGTACCTGCTTTTCCAGAGGGGTTAAACCATCTTTGATCATAGAACAAGTTCTTAAAATTATTGCAATGCAATTAGAGAGTTTTTAATTGATTAATTGATTTGTACATGTGAATGGGAGTAAGCTATATATAAGTTGATGTATTTTATTATATTTTGTATTGACATCTGAAGAAGCTGCAAGAGCTGTGAAAGTGCTTATGTCTCATTAGTTTTATTAAACATTTTGTTTTATGGTGAGAGATGGGTACCATCTCATTTTTTTCATTTTTATGGTTTTCATATTATAAACATGCTTACTGTGTGCAGAGTTTAAACATTGAACAATTTGTTCTTCACAATCTCATACAAACATATCAATACGGGGTGGTAATTGTGGATTAAAAGTACTAGGCTTTTTAAAATAATTTTTCAAGTTATTTTTCAAATTGGAACATTGGTTGCCAAATAATAACTTAAGCAATACATTATGAGCAAAAATTTGCAAATCAGTTAAGACATCACTTACTTTTGTGGACGTTGCCAAAATATATGACAGACCTCTTGTTTAAAACCAAAAGTTCTTCCTTGCTTAAAACGTGTTTAGAAAGATTCACAACTAAACACTATACTGACCTATTCTCCTGGTGTCTGGTTGCCTCTCTACAGAGAGTTTCCTTTTCTGACACACTTTGCTGGTGGAGAGTAACATTGGTTTCATCTTCACAGGTAACGAAAAAATCCATATTACCAATAAGTGGAGTTTTATGTCTGGCTCTTGCCAGTATATAGTTCAACCCTTCTTGGTTAGAAAGAGGTATGTTGCTGACTAGATGATTACTTGGAGAGTCCGCCATCACTTCAGCGATCTGTTGATTTTGAATAACTTTGGTTCCACTGTTGTCTCCTTCAACTTGCTGGGAAGAATTAGGTTCCAAAGGGGGTGTATCCGATGCTTTCTTCCCATGTTCTGCCTGTTTCGGTACACAAAAACATGCCCCATTCGGAAGTCATTGTAGTGTCTCTCCAGTTTCTTTTGTTTAGTCTTCTTAAGATTTAACTCTTACACTGCTACATTAGCATAAAGCATATCTAAAGCTTGCAAATAATTATCAGATTTATAGCAGCATAAGATGTCACTTTGCATTGCTTCGGTCTTCAAAAGAAGTTAATCTTCTATTAGTTTGAAGTAATCAAGCAGCTACTAATGTAGTTAAAGCTTAGTTCTAAATTAAGCTGTTGCCATTTTTTGAGTAATTGGGGATGCGACTCACCAAACGATACGCCTTGGATTTATGTTTTGACATATCAGATATGTGCAACATACAGACATGTCATTCCACATATTTTTCAGATGGCAGTTGCCATGATGTCCCACTGTCATGATGCGGTGTTGTGTCATGGTTTGTCAATACGTATATCATGTGGAATCATATGCAGGAATATCCTATTTATGCTCAGTCCTCCTTATCTGACTATATCAAACAGTAATGTAATGTTAAGCTGTATACAGTGTTACAGAGACCACATTCTTTCACAGTACATTATGTTGTGTTTGTTGTATGTAGCATTTTCACAACCATGACTCAGTGACATCGGTGTACACCTTCCATAAATAGCTGTACACATTAAATGACTGTGCACGTATGTGCACATAGTTGGATGGGTCTACCTGATAACACCGACACGCTAAAACACAGACAACGAAATCACCGACACCACAAAACCGAAAGTTCAAAAACACGAAACTTCACATGCTCGACAAAACACAATCCCGACAATCAACAAGCAAAACAAATCCCCTGTCCAAAAAGCACACACACGACACAAGCACACCAAATTCCTTACCAACCTACACTAAACCTTACATACACAACTATCTATGCACTAATCTTAACCCAAACCCTAACCCTAAGGTCCACCACTATCGCACACTCACCTAACCCGTGCCCTAACCCTAACTCACTTAACCCGCCCCTAACCCTACAGTCTGTCACTATCGCAAACTCACCTGACCCTAACTCACTTAATCCACCCCGAACCCTACAGTCCATCACTATCGCACACTTACTTTAACATGTCAGTGTTCTCAGCGTCGGGATTTTCAACTGTCAATTATCTCCATTGTCGATCTTCCGGTGTCGGTGTTCTCGTCATCGGCATTGTGGACTTTCAGCGTTATCAGGTAGACCCAGTTGGATACATACTGACACACAAATGTACCTTTGACATGTGACCATTCAGTGATTTTCTGCTGATGTGCAATGATGTTCACAGGATTGTCCACTCCTCTGTAATGACCAGGATGGTTGACATACACCTATGTTTCTCTATTTGACATTTGCATGACAGTATATGTGTATATAATTTGAATTTTTAGCTTGCTTACCAGTGCATGTTGATATGACATGAATGCACATTACTGTATATGTGTGTTTTATACATGTCCAGTTCTGCGAACATCAGCAATCTATCTGGTCATTTGACATACATTTTCCATTTGGTTAAATGCATGTCTGTGTTGCTTCTACAGCATTTTGTGTGCTATACACATGCATTTGCATTGTGTCAATTTACTGTCTACCTCCCTCCCATCATCATATTTTCCTATTATATTTTACAGGTATGTTTGACTTTGTGAAAACTACCGTCCATTGCTGTGTATTAATTTGACACAGTGAACATGTGTCACATATATGGGCATTGTACAATTCAGGACATGTGCACACAATTTGCTGGATAATTCTTACAATACATCCTTGTTCTCATTATACTTGCGTGTTACCCATGTAATATTTTTCACATCCATATGCACAACCTGCTATATATATTATCTTACATTTTTGAACATATTACATGTCATTGGTATATGTATGTGTATCAACGTTGATTTCATGTATATTCCATGTATGCCACTGACAGACATACATGCACATCTACATCTGTGTGCTGCCTTTGACATGGCATATGTGTGCAACATACACACAGTCCATTACACATTTGTTTGGGTTGTGTACACCTACTTGTGAATGTAGCAGCATTTGTTGCTCTTCTACAGTACTTCCGTTTGGCACTGTGCTTGCTTGCTTGGTTGCTTGCCTTTCAAATGCATGGTAGTTGGTTTGGTTCTGTCTTCTGGTGGAGTTATCTACCACTGTTAGACCTACATTTGCTCCTCTGTGACATTGCTTGGCTTTCATGTGTACTGCTGATGGATAAATTGGATATTTGTATATTTATCCAATGTGTGCTATAATCCTACTTTATTACCCGAATGAAAACACATCTACCATCGGTCGTACACATCCAGGTATGACTGCCACACAGTTTGCGACATGTCATAACTAGTGCATAGGTAGATATGCTTTTCTGCATTTCATCATGGCTGGTATGCATCCTCACTGTGTTTCTCAACCTTCCATTGCCTGTGTTGTGCAGAGTACTGTCTGTGTAACTTATCTGTCCTTACTGGGTTTTTTTTCAGCATTTGTCTGTCTTGTATTTTGCTATTTGTTATATGGGTATACCTGTTGTGATGACCTTCTCCTCCTCTTTCCCTATGTTTACCTTTCCTTTCATTTTT
The DNA here is from genome assembly GCF_019279795.1 of Protopterus annectens. Classification (NCBI taxonomy): domain Eukaryota; kingdom Metazoa; phylum Chordata; order Ceratodontiformes; family Protopteridae; genus Protopterus; species Protopterus annectens. The sequence continues at coordinate 1,849,593,452 of NC_056728.1, forward strand.
AAAAAAATGGGGCCTATTCCCACAAAAAAAAAAAAAAAAATGCCCATGCCAATCATCCCCTTGTGTGGCCCTCTTTTTTACCCATACGCCACATCTTCTTTTCTGTCTTTCACTTACTTGTGTTCCTCATGCAATTCCTGAATCCATTGTTAGCAAATGGTAGCTATGGTAATCTGGCTGTCACCTTTAATTTTTTATTAGAACATTTATGGGTTCCATCAGAATCTTACGTCCAAGCCAAAATAGTTTAATGGAGATATCTGTAATTATCTCTGTGTTTACTGTACAGAATGATGTCAATATATATATACAAATAGCCTTGCAGCTTTGAAGCACATCTTTTAAGTTAGTAGTTGACCTACGGAAATTTCTGTAGCTGTCTGAGATGTTTCTGTGTCTATTCCTGCAGATTTATGTTACAAATGTCATGCAGCTTTCATTGGGATAGCTGGCATTTTTAATGTTTTTTTTGTATCATAATGGAGTCAGTTACATTCTGTAGTTGTACTTAACCTTACTGTACAGACTCTGTTATTTGTATACAGCTATCAGGACTCTTGAATTGTGATCATCTCTCTGTAACTTTGGTACTGTACAATGTGATTGGACAACCATTTCTAATTAATTACTTATGCATTTATATAGTACTCCATTGATACTGTGATACTCCATTGTATGCTGAGCTATTCTGAGTTCCTTGTCATACATTAATATATTGCAATGTTATCTATCTATTTTTGCATTGATATTGGCATAATGCGTCAGAGTTTGCAAGTTTTATGGAATCTGGACCACTGTTTTTTTAATAAAAATGGGGAAGGAGGGTCAGTGCAGTGCTCAGAAATGGAAACTGAATGGCTGGGGGCAGGAGGAAGGGAGGGAGGGAGGGCAGTACCAGTAGAAAGAATGGACATTTCTTTCTTTTTTTTTGCTCTTCAGTGGAAGAGCTGGGGGGTGAATTTAACTTCAATAAGGCAACCTTAGCAGTAAAGTGTTTTTTTTTTTCTTTTTTATACTCTTCAGTGGAATAGCTGGGGGTGGGGGCGGTGGTGTTAACTATAATAATAGTGAAAGTGTTTTTTTTTCCTGAAGAGCTGAGGAGATAGGGTGGTAGTTTGTGGTACAGGCACAAGATGCTGGATGAGCCAGATGCACTTCTGGTACTCACCCTTTTCCCACCTCCTCTTTCCATGTCTTTTCCATAAATTCTATTCACCCCTACAAATAGTGCCTATTCCTACCAAAAAAAAAAAGAAATGACTATGCCCCTCTGACTCTCCCTCTATGCAATCATACCTTATGTGTGTCCCTCTTCTTCACTCTCACCCCACATCTGCTTTTCTATCACCATATTTTTTTGGGTATGTGCATTACTTGTGTTCCCACATATGTCCCGCACCTACTGCTAGTTAAAATTAGCACCGGTGATGTGTCCATCAATGACTCTTCACCAGAATTATATATTTTTATTTAATGATTTTGCAGATTATGTTGAATTCCACAGATGATATATACATACAGAAACACACACCATCATTTTGCAATGATTTCTGTAATATGTTGTGCATAGCTGTGGTTTTATGGGATTATTGCTGATGCCAATTTCTTTTCTGACAGTGTTTTCTACATATTACTGACATGTTTTGTTATGTCTGATTACCTGTCAAACGTGCATTTCTAATGGAAGTATATGACTTTATGGGTGATTTTTCTTTGTAAAATGATTTTGTAATACCTGATTGTAGTTGCACTGACATAGCTGATTGTTATTATGTCTGCAGTGCACTTTGATTTGTTTATTAGGCTGGGACACATTTGCATATTACTTGACTTACCACAAATCTTGTGTGGATATTGACACAGTCCACTAAGTTCCCTGAATCTTTTGAAATCTGGCCTATTGTATTTGCTCTTGACTTTCTGGCCAGGGTTATAGTTAAAGAAAATCTGCTGGCTCATTTCCCTTTCATAGTTAATCAACTATTGTATTAAGTAAAATTTAAAGTAACATTTAAACAATGCTATTGTCCATCAAAATGTTTAAAAATATACAAACACACATACACACACACACATATATAAATATATATATATATATATATATATATATATATATATATATATATTGGTGTGTGTGTGTGTGTGTGTGAGGATTTTTTTTAATGCATAGCAAGCTAGGCCCTTTCAAATGGAGACTTTTTTGGCAGTAGCATTGTTTGTATTTGCTTTTCACTTCAGGTAATAATTTATCTCTGTCTATCCATTTATCTATTTATCTATATATAGACATACAAAATACACACTCATTCACGCACACACGCACTCACAAATATATATATATATATTTTTTTTCCACAACCCCTTTTCCCCATTTCTGTACATGGGGTTGGAGTATCACTTTAACAATGACAATCATATATATATATATATATATATATATATATATATATATATATATATCTATACACACACACACACACACACACACACACACACACACACACACACACACACACGCACACGCGCGCGCCCACACACACGTGCCCACACAAATATATACATGTATGCATGGCCATCCATCAAAAATTCAACAAATCAAAAGGTAGGTAATCGCCAACCAAATTCTGCTCCAACCCCCCCTGCTAATTATGTATGGCCACTTTGAGATTGCACTACAGTGGGGAAAGTGCAAATCCTTGATCCACACTGTACTGCAGTCTCAAGCAGAAATAAAACTGGTAAATTCAATCAGCTGAAATTTTGATCAGCTGTACTGGCTTTTTTTCCCATTTGACAAGTTGCCATTTTTAGCAGCAGAATAATTTAATTTCCCTGGAAGAATATATATGTATACACACTAATGCACTATGTCATGGCACTACTGCCCATAACATACATCCATGACAAAATAAGTTGTATTACGTCAACCCGAGTACTCACTACCTACTAAACAGGCATATACAAACAAGAACACCTCTCTCATGTGCATTTCAAGAAAAAGCAGCAGCTGTAACTGATAACTTGAGTTGTCATGTTTGAGCAAATTTAGTACAAGATTAAGTGATCTGAGCAACTGACTGTAGCGCGTGTGTGTGTGTGTGTGTGTGTGTGTGTGTGTGTGCATGTGTGTGTATAGATATATATATATATATATATATATATATATATATATATATATATATATATACTCCATTTAGGAGTACCTAGGATATTCCATAATCTGGGCTGGCTGGATTTGATGAGTCTTCTAATTCACCGACACAGAATAATTGCCTTCTCTATGGGTAGTCATATAGAATTTCTGTTCAGTGTGTAGAAGCACTTTTTAAACAGATAAAAATACTGTGTTGAACATGTATTTTCATGACGATTATTTTATTTTATTTCATTTGAAAATAACTATGACTACCAGTTCAACAATATGAGATGACATAAAGCTAGGTTTTAGGATTTGAATCGTTGTAGTACATTGATACAAATGCATCCATAACATTTGTTGCATTATAAAGACAACACTAACTTTTACCAATAGGAAGTCTACATGTGTTTCTGTTTGAGAATGTGCAGGTATGTTTGAGAGGGCATGCCCTTGTGTGTGTATGTACACGTGTATATTTGTTTGTTGTTTCCGTGTTTGCAAATGCGCCTGTTTTTATGTGTGGTACATGTGCTTATGTATGGTTGTGATGCATATTCAGGTGCATGTGTGTGTGTGTATACATACACTGTATGTGTGATGTATGTGGAAGTGATGTGCAAGTGCACATATGCATACAAGCATATATATGTGTGTGTGTGTGTGTGTGTGTGTGTGTATGTGCGTGAGTGTGTGTGAGTGTGTGTGCACGTGCACACCTATGCCTGTGTGTGTGTGTGTGTGTGTGTGTGTGTGTGTATGTGCGTGAGTGTGTGTGAGTGTGTGTGCACGTGCACACCTATGCCTGTGTGTGTGTGTGTGTGTGTGTGTGTGTGTGTGTGTGTGTGTGTGAAACTGTGTGTGCATGTGTGTCTGAATTTGGGTGTGTGCAAGTGTACATTCATGTTTGTGTGTCATATGCATGTCTGTCTTAATATGTGAACATGCAAGTGTGAGTGTGTGTGTATGTGTGTAATATGTGATGTACATATGCGTGGGCATGTGTCTGTGTTTATGTGGTTGTTTGTGTGTGCATGCATATGAGCATACATTTGTGTTTTACAAGTATGTGCCTGTGTGTGTGTGTGTGTGTGTGTGTGTGTGTGTGTGTGTGTGTCTGTAACTAAAGCCATGCGTGCGTGTGTGCATGTCTACAGGCTTGTACATTTGTGAGTGTCTATCTTTGTGTGTGTCTCTTTCTCTTGTGTGCATGTATTTCTGTTACCTTGTCACAATACCTCTCAACCATTCCTGATTTTGCAGAATGTGTCTGATTTTTGTCTCATATTTTTGCCCTGTCTCCTTTGCAATTTTTGATTTTCTGGTAAATTACTGAGGATTTCAATCAGGAAAGCTATACGTTAAGGGTTTCATAATACTTATTGTTCAGAAAATGCATATTGATGCAAACATTGCTGTTCTATTAACTTTTTTAAGCACATTAGAGAAAGATTTAAAAACTGTCTTTGATTTGGGCATTTGTTCCCCACATTATCTTTGGCTTCATCCAGAATTCCTGAGCAAAGACTTTAAGAAGTATACCTGTACATAGAATAATCATTCAGCATTATATGATCTCCAGGTCAAGAGAGAGCTGGGCAGCAATTAAGTACAATTTTGATTCACATTAAAGTGCTTACTCGGGCTTAACTGTACTGGCATTAAAGCTTCAAAATCAAAGACATTTTCAGATTTAATAGGTGCCTGCTCATTATACGTTAACTTCTTCATGTCACCTTAGGATGGTTGCAATGAAAATGAATTGTACACTGCTTATTAATTTATTGCCAGTGTTTCCAGAATGACAGTCATTTATCATGGTGTTGGATGACTTAATAGTTCGATAACTTATCGCTCATTTTGTTTATCTCTGCACATTCATTAATTGAAGTAAACATTCTTTTTTTTGTACCCAGATGACCTCTGAAGACTAGTTATTGCATGAGTTTGAAATGTTAAACCCAGGTTCTAGGCATGACTGCTTCAGCCTTTTTTTTTTAAATTGAAATGCAGTTGTATGTTTGAATTTCTTTGTTTGCTGTGTAGGTTGTTGGGTAGTGCTTATATGTGCCATAATTTTAGATTAGGGTTTGGCAATGCCTAGTTCTCTAAGATCTAGAAGAAGCTTGTCAGTATAAATCATTGTTGGGAAAAGCACTGTTTGAGGGATTATAGATGTAGAGAGTAGGAGAATAAGCATAGTATAATGAGTACACAACAAGAATTCGATTCCCACAACCTCCTCTTGCATACTGTGTGACCCCGAGCATGTCACATATCTCTTGTGCTTATAGGTTGCTCCTGACAACAGAAAGCTGTGCCTGGTGGACCTTACCAGGCTAACAAACAATAAAAAGTGTAATTAAGAGTTCTGGCATTTATAAGTGTTGACCCTTGGCACTGTCACCATTCTTCCTCTGTCTTCCTGGATTTATGAGCCCATGAGCATTGTGCAGTTAATGGATGCAAATACCCTGCAAAGGTTAGTAGTGTCCTGCTCAGAATCATGAACTGCAGCACCAGTTTTAGCAGGAACTGAACAAGAATCTGCCATGTCTCACAGTTTTCTGAAGTAATCTCTAGCTTCTTACTAGCACCAGAGCCTTGTTGGTAATGTAGTCCTTTTAAATATATTACTGTGCAGAAGACATGCAACTCATTGCAACCCTTGCAGTGGGTCAGAACATTTTGAAATAGCCATTATGCATACAGTGATTTGTTTGTTCATTACTATAACATAATTTGACCTGCTTTCATGGTGAAGGTGTAAAATATTTTAAGAATAACTCCATGTAGGTAATCATTTGAAATGTCAGGACTTGATAGAGTGAGCCCAAAAAAACAGATACTGGATGGCCGAAAGAACAAACTTATATATACTAAGTCCGAGATGCCATTTCCCAGAATATTGTCTTTTCTCTGAGGTATGATGATATGATGATCTTGGAGTTGGTATATATATATATATATATATATATATATATATATATATATACACACACACACACACACACACACATATATATATATATATATATATATATATATATATATATATATATATATATATATATATATATATATATAAAAGTTCAGGGAGTGTGGAGTGCTTGCCCCCACATAGGGAAGGTGCAGGGGGGCTTCCCCCTGCAAAAACAATTAAAAAAAAAAACTGTGATTTTGGAGATTCGATCTTCTCTTGTGTTTTCAATCTTTTTTTGGCTTGATGGCACTCAACATTTCAAGTGCCAACATTTCAATAGGGAATTGTTAAGATAACATCTTACAAAGTTGATTGCTTTAGCCTTTATACAACCTGAGTGGCTTGTAGCCTGCTGAGTCTGCTCTGGAAGTTTGCTTTCAACATACTGAGTAGAACTGCATGTAGTATGGAACAGGTGGCTAGAAGTATGTGGCCTCTCCTGATACACTTTTTATCAACTAATGACATATGATGCCTGTTAGAACAGGTTTTAAGGCAGACTTAGGAAGTAACCATTAGTTAATCTGTTGCATATCAGTATTTTGATAAGAGACAAACTCATAAAAGTGGTAAGTAACATAGGTAAATACTTACATATGTATCGACCCTTGCTTAGACCTCTCCTATACTTAAATTAATCTGATTTCTGTCATTCCACAATGCAAATTTAAGATGTCTCTTCAACTCTTCAGTACGTTCTGGAATTCCCACTACTACTTTTGGTTTCACTATGTATGCTTGTTGGCAGGCATAGGTACCCATTGCTCCTTTTGTGAAAATATTTTCTCAGTTTCCAATCAAAAACTTATTAAGGTCACCTTTTGCATGCTGCCTTATTCGTATGTACATGTAGCATATCTAACTAAGTGTCTGGCTATAAATACTTGTTATGATGTCCCTACTCCTTATTCTAAAAGGAAAGGCAGAGTCGTGCTTCACTCCTCATATCTCCAAGTTCTGCCTTGAGATATTCTAGTTTAGGACTATTATGGTGTAGACACAAAGTAGTAGATGTGGGTGGAAGTACTTTACATTTATTTTCCATTTTCACAGAACACACATACATACACACACACACACACACACACACACACACACACACACACACACACACACACCTACTTCATGTAGTCTACTCAAGCTCCAACATGTTCTGGGTAAGGAGCCTCTTTTGCAGCCTAGAGAGATGTGATCCATCCATTGTTGTGTTATTAGGCCAGCACAATGGCCTGGCATCACTACAAAGCCCATGATCTATTCTGTTTAACTTGTTCTGAGAATGTTCTATTCTGTATTCTTCATGAGTACTCAACAGAACACAGTACTCTGGATGGTAATGTAAATAATCCATGTTTCTTCTTTCTCTTTTTCTTCTAGCCCCAGTAACTGTTTCCACCTCTATAGATTAGAAATTAACACTGCAGCATGATTCAGAAAAGGAACATATGATTTCCTCAAGACACAAAGCATTGTGCAAAGAAGACAGTAAATACCTCGTGGTATTACATAACCAGGCATATCCCACTGGTATAAGTTCCAGGTCATGCATGTATTGGATAATAAAAACAAATAACATTTCAGAACTCATCATCCTACAAACACTTCATAATGAGAAGAAAAAATATTGCATCATCAAAACCTCAAGAAACAAAGGCTGCGCAAACATGCATTCTGTAGTTTACAGGTCTTTCTATATAAAACTATCAGAAATTTAAAGTGTGGACAACTGGAGAGGGCTACCAGAAAAGAGTAAGTTACTCAGCAGGGGTTTTGGGCAAACATATTAAAGAAGCAGCCTTGCAGAAGACCAAAGCACTGTAATCCTTGTCTCTTTGATTTTAAACCTAATAGATTTCATTCACTGCAAATAACAGCTTTTCTTTTTTTGTCCCATTAACATCACACTATTGGCCCAGTTGTCCAGTGCCCAACATCAATGCTGGATCCAGCAACTAATCTACTACCTCTGGACATACTCCAGTATTTCTGGAGACAGGCATTGATCCTAAGAGCATCCTGGGGGCTCAGCCATCTTTGCACCCATCCGTGTTTTTTTCTGTATATGCCCTACACTACACCTTCTTTGCCTTCCATGGACATCAACAACATCAGAGGGTAACTTCTCTTTTTGGGCCACACCTCCCCTTAGGAAGCATTGTCACTGAATGCCTTCCCACTGAGGACAGGCACTCCTATTGCACCCTGCTGCTCCATCAGTTGGCTAAGCTGCTAATCAAACCTTGTTGCCTGGGCCGTAGCCACTTTATCCCTCTGTGCCATTGAAGCAGCTTTAAATTACAGCGCCTTTTATTATCATGTTTTTTGTTTTGATGATGTGAAATTGTTAAATCTGCTTGTTCCCCATTTGCTTTTCAGTGCTTGCCAATAGCATGCCAATGTGAATGCACAATGGTATAAAAGGCAGACCGAAGAAGGCCAGAATTCCAAGTCTACTTTTTTGCTGTACCTTGACCCTCACAGCTCATCTTCATGACATCCAAAGGCCCCCCCTTAGTCCCTCTGTCTGTTCTAGCCAATAAGATATACAAGAGGAAAACATCACCATCTGTAAAAATTAAGTCTCTAATTCAGAGGTATGTTTTACACATTGAAGCAGACAACTATGTTTTATATTTCATTCCCCATTCTCATTTCCTCACTGCTCTTTGCATGGCTTCTGATGGCACCACGTTTCCACTGAAGTGTGTATTCCCTCTACTTTCATTCTGTTTAAGTGTAAATAAATAAATAAATATATATATATATATATATATATATATATATATATATATATATATATATATATATATATATATATATGTTCCTTGCCTAGCAGGCAGTCTCTCCTCTATATACCAACGAGAAAGAAAACTCCAAACTGCTGAATTCCAAAAAATCCGCTTACGCACACAGCAACCTGAAACTCGGCACTTTATTGCTTCCATTCAATGCCTTGTTGGTGAGGGATACTAGTATATAGTTCTTTCACATCAATTGAGATGAAATTATTCTCTTGCTGATACTTTAAGTTATTAATCTTCTCTAGAAAATTCCATGAATCCTTAATAATCCATTCATCCTTAATGACAAATTTTTTAAGGATTAAATCCACATATTTGGCACAAGCATATGTAGAAGCATTTCTACCATCCACTATTGGTCTAAATGGTGGATTCTGTATACTTTTGTGGATTTTTGGCACTTTGAATATAGTTGGTACTTTTGGCGCTTCTATCATTAAATAGTTGAAGAGATGGATATCAATTCTCGCTTCTATAAACAATTCATTCAACAAGCTTTTGATGAATTGATTAGCTTTGTTGTATTCATTAATTGATGATTTATCATAAACATCTGATGTAAGATGGACGTTTAGTTTATTTTTATAATCCACCATGTCCATTATAACCATTCCTCCTCCTTTATCTGGATTCATGATTCTGACATCAGCTGAAATTAATGTATTGATATTGTCTCTCTCTTCTTTAGATAAATTATAGGAGTGCTTTTGCTTTTCTTGATGTAATTGTCTCACATCTATTTCACACATTTTTTCAAATGTGTGAAGTATGTTATGTAAGGGTGGATTATAACAACTAGCTACTCTCAATGGATTATTAACTGGGCCCTGATCACCCAAAAGTTGTTTAAGATTCAGTTTTCTTACAAATAACTTGATATCACATATGGTGTGGGCTATATCCATTCTATTGGAGGGTACAAAGGTTAAACCTTTAGCTAAAATATTGGCTAATTGTGTGGTAACCATGAATGACGAATAATTATAGACTGTAAAGTCTTGCTGTGTGTTTTTTACTAATACCACACCGCTAGATTCTATATCAGATGTTATCTCCTGTAGTTGTGATTTTTCCTTCTGTTCCATTGCTTTCTTTGATTTCGTCGTGGAAAACCCTGTCCCTTATTGGATGTGGATGATTGTTGGTTATTGTTACCATTCTTCTTATAATTGTTGTTCTGGTTGTTGGTGTTGCGTTGCTTTATTTTATCACTTCTCCTGATGTTATCTTCCTGTACCTCATCTAATTCAACATCAACATGCATATCTTGTTCTTGTGACTCTTCTTCATGTATTACTACTCGATCATTACTAGTAGTCTCCTCTATTTGTGTGTTGTTGAATGCATGGTGCTTTACTTGTACATGTGTCTTAGGAGGTAAAGGATATGCTGTACCAGTTTTATATTGAGATTGATCTCTTTGTATTCTTTTGATCTTGTTAATTCTTATCTTTTGCAAGTGCTGTTCGATGCTATGAAAGCATCGTTGATAATCATACCTATATCTTAAGAAATCAACATGTGACTTAATTTGTTTGTCTATGTTTTCTATTTCACATTCCAAGTCTTTCATCGTAGACGTATAATGTTTTATCATTGTCTCCAATAAATGTAAACCATTTTGATTAAATAATTTAATCAAATCCTGATGGAATGAAGAACCTGGCATTAAACCCGTAGGATATTTCCAGGTTCTAAGTCCTTTAGGGGCTATTTCTAATCTTAGACATTCGTGAAAATATTCAATTTCCAGACCTAATTTCTTATATTTTAACATGCTCGAATCTAAGTTATTCAATAACTCCGATAATGGTACTTCTCTTTCACTTTCTTGTGCTGTTCCATCATTTATTATATTATTTTCCCATAATCCCATTGGTGCCATTAACCAATCTTTCAAGTTGATCGTTGAATTGATTGGTAAAGGCGAAGCACGTATGTGATTATTAGAACTTGTTCCATTATTCTCTCTAAATTGACTAGTGTTATTAGCACCATCTTCCAGTTGTATTCTATAAACTTTGCTTATATTAGACATCTGCATTTGTTGTGGCTGTTTTGTTAATGGAACATAAAAAAAAACATAAAACATAAAAATTTGTCATTAAGGATGAATGGATTATTAAGGATTCATGGAATTTTCTAGAGAAGATTAATAACTTAAAGTATCAGCAAGAGAATAATTTCATCTCAATTGATGTGAAAGAACTATATACTAGTATCCCTCACCAACAAGGCATTGAATGGAAGCAATAAAGTGCCGAGTTTCAGGTTGCTGTGTGCGTAAGCGGATTGTTTTGAATTCTCCTGTATATACACTTTAGTAAGACTGATGGCTCTTTAATACCTTCTGTGCTGTACACATCCCTGCAGATGTACTGTCATGAGTGTGTGTGTGTGTGTGTGTGTGTGTGTGTGTGTGTGTGTGTGTGTGTGTGTGATAAGGGAGAATGACATTTTCTCTTGAGATCAACATGGCCTTTACCACATGCTCCATGTCTGACTACAGATGTAATTCTTATTAAGGATTAAAAGTCATCATTTCTCCATATTTCTGCATTCAATTATCTCTGGTCAGCTAGGTGGATTTGCAGCCTGCAAAAAATATGTTCCAATGTAGACAGTATATAAGACTGCCACTAGGCTTGCAAGATTACTCCTTCCACCCAGTCTTGAAAATCATTGGTTTACCCATCGTTCTGCATTAAATTATCTCTGTTTTGCTAGATGGATTTGCAACCTGCAAAAAATATTTTCAGTATAGAGAGCATATATGACAGCCAGTAGGTATACTGCTAAAACCATCTATACCACTGAACTTGCAACCAGTGCTACCGCTAAAGAAAAAGGACACTTTACATGATAACATAATTAGGCTTGTTAAAACCATTTTACTTTAATACATATGCTTTCTTAACCATGAGCAGCTTGTCCTGGTTTTAATATATAGCCATGAGTAGTTTCTTTAAAAATGCTTTCTGCTCCATTATCATTTTGAGATACTCACAATATTTAAGCAAAACCACTCACACTGCATTTGATACCTTCCCTTATCTCCATTATCACTGATTTCTTGGGCTAATACCTCCATCTGTGGAGGGTTCTAACCCACTCTATTCGCACTTGTTACACTCCCCTACCCTACATCCGATTCTCACCCACCCCTTATCTAAATTTATACTAAACATATTTCTCCCCCTTCCTCTTTCCTATCCCCTCCTCTTTTTACTAACCTCATGAATCCCCACTACTACAATAGCATTCACACAAACCCTTTAGAAACTTATGTCACCTTCTTTCTGCAGTTATCCTTCTCTACCTCCTTAGTTAATTTTCTCTTCTTTATTGCTGACTGCAATCTTTCCTTTTATTTTCATTGCCATCTTGTGCAATATTCACTTCTTCCTCCTCAGCAAGTCCTCCTTCAATGTTACTCTTCCTTTCATAATATTGACAGAAATCATAATACCCACAAACCTTTTATAATATACATCACCCACTTAATTATTCTCCTAATACTTCCTTTAATTCAGAGTTTTATTCTACCACACCACAGTATATTTTACATTTCTCTAACTTACTATATGATATTAAAATCTTATACCAGGGATCAGTAAAGTTTGTGTAGACTCCATGTAGCACCTACATGGAATGTATCCATGTGCACAGCCACGATTTTCCCTCAGCAGCGTGCCATGCATATTAATTGTGGTGCACACCTATGTGAGGTCAGACCAAAACGGATATTGAATACATGTAAGACCAACAGCACACCCACATACCTTTCGGCCTATTAACCTTGACAGAAAGGTCTACAAGATATTTTATTTCACTAAGTTGGATTTATTTCATTTTTTTTTACAAATATGTGCTTGTTTGAGTGATGCAAAACATTTACTATGCTTAGCTCTGCACAGCCATACATCAGACATGTGCCAGACATCTAAAATTAATAACTGGATGTGCTCAGTTTCTATTTTTTTTTTTATTTTTATGTGCTTGTTTGCGGAATACACCTTACCATTTAGCTATGCTTAGCTATGCACAGTTATGCATTAGACATACATTAGACAGCTAAATATAGAAACAGATCCATTTAATTGTTGTAGTTCTATGGTGCTTAGCACCATGCAAACCAGCGGCTCAAAGCTGCACTACTCTTACAGACACCTTTGCAGTACATCTAAAGATATACGAGTTCTCTTTACTATTTCGGTGGCTAGATAGCTTAAATCATGACCTACAGTGTCATGGGTCCCAAGTTCAAGTCCTGGGCAGTAATACCTTTTACATATACTGCTGTGAAACTGTGTCAAGTGACTGAAACATTGGTTGAATTTAAATTCAATAATTGTTAAATTTAGAGTGATGCCAAGCATTGCTTAAACATGGCCAATGGCCTTTTTCTATTTGTGTGTTGCTAAGCTTTGCTTAAACATGGGTTGTGTGAGTTTGCATGATGCTAAATGATGCAGTGCATTTTTGAAAGTTACAGCATGATGAGCAATAGTGGGAATGCAGCCTATTTAAAGAGCATTTATTCCTTGGAGCCTGACTTTAACTGTGGCTATGGCTGCTGTCATGGGGAAGGTGTGGGCTTTAGGGCACAATGGTAGGGGGTGCAGGAGTCTAGGGTTTTCATTGGACTCCTGATAGTGTGCTGTAGACCCCGGTTGTTACAGGGCAACTATCAGGGTCCAGAATGTAAGTCTGAGGCCTGGCATAGTTTGGCCAGGGACCTGACCAGTGAAATTGGTATCCCCTGCACTGGAAAGCAGTGTCATCACCATTATCACAACCTCTATCGAAGGAAGAGGGGAACCTTGGATACCTGGATCCAAGAAGCATGGTATGGGAACACCCCACAGATAAGTAAATATGTTTTCTAATAATTTACAAATATACAAGGGGAATTTGTGCAAAACTGGTAGCATAATGGTTTTCCTTTTATTATCACAGCTGCAGAAGGGAGGGATTGCAACATCCAGTCCCATGCAAGGCATTTGGCCAGGATGAGGCAAGAGTGTGGTATGTAAGAAAATGAATAAAGTATAACTTAATGCATAACATGATAATAAAATATAGTAAATACAGATATTGCAGTCTTAACAGTCACGTATGAAATACCAGGGATGTCATAGACATCCATTAATGTGTCAGTGCATAACTGAACTGATAAAATAAGTTAAAGCAAGTAAGCATGCAGTACTGTGTAGCATAGCTTCCGACCATTAGTTAATGTTGTGGTATACCCAGATTAAGAGTCAATGTTGTGGTCTTCTCATTATCTGAAATATGCTGTAGATTGTAGTCAATAGATGAATAGGGTAAACATGTAAGTTAACAGAAGTCCTAGACAGCTATTCATGTGTGCAAATGCAAGATTTGAAACAACATGAATCAATAAAGTGTAAAAGGAGATGGTGCTCTGATTATTTTTTTCAAATAAAACTTTCAGTATTACTGTAGTCACTGCTTGTGGGTTCTAATCCTGCACCAGCCAACTGAGAAATTGTGTAGTATTCAATACTGTTTTAGCATGTCATAAATAAAACATAACCATGCATGCATGTGAAGTGCATACCCATAGACCTGTGCCATCACTGTCCAGCTGTCAAGTGTAATCAGTGTACACAAACATACCTTTCAACTGACATGATTTTTACAGAATGTACTGAATATTGCCCCATATGTCTGGTCTGTTTGGTATATGATCTTGTTTTACTGGCCAGCCTCTGCCACATTGCTGAGGATCAATGTCAGAAAAAAATGTCAGTTCTCTGATTTCCAGATACATGACATCACTCGAAATGCAATTTAATGGCAAATCTGTTATCAGAATACCTTGCTACTATTGTAAGAGCATACTATGTAAGAATGTTCCCTATTGTTGTGCCTTTGTACCAGCATTATGTATGGCTTGGCCCATAAAGTCCCATGCTAAGAGGTTGAGAGGTATGTATGTGGAACATCATATATACAATATAACCAACATTGAATGATTGCTGGATGCAATATGATCTGTACTGCAATGTATGTGTAAGGAACAGGGTCGTATTTCAAATAATAAATGGTGTAGCAGTTAGTTGTCTCACAAGTAAAATCTATATATATATATTTACTATTATCATTTGATATTATCATATTATTTATTATTATCTCTTATGTTGGCCTTATGTATAATGTAATACTGCTTTGCTGTTAAAACATTTTTATTTACATTATTTATTGTTATGTTCCTCATTATATTATTTTCAATTAGTTTCCTTTACTCATTATTGTTTTCTCTTATGACATTAATTACATTTGTTTGGGTTATGTTTATTTTTCATTTATGTTTATATTTTATTCACCACAGTGCGACATGGTAGGCTGGTTTCTGGTGATCCACCTACCCTGGCTCTCCCGGCTGAGGCACCAAGGCCCAGCACATGTGAACCACAGCCTGGTGGCACCCCCTTTGCTGCCCCTTCACTACCTGCTCCATGAGGTAGTTCTGCCCCACAGGCTGGGAGTGTGCCCCCCTCTGGGAGTGGAGGTGGAAGGGAATGCATTTTTCACCTGTGATCAACTGCCAGGCATGGTGCATAGGGTTGTGCACCAAACTGTTGGTGCACACCTACACTGGATAGAGAGCATGCCTGCCGTCCTGGTGGGACAGTCACTCCCCATGTGCCGGGGTCGACCACTGCCTCTACAGGAGCAGTGAAGGTGCAGTGCCAACAGTCCCATGGGTGAGGACATTAGCCACACTACTACCGTGTCTGATGTCCATGGGACTGGGATCCCCCAACACCCTCCACAATCAAGGTATTCACCCCATCTTGTGTTCCACACCAATCTTGTCTGCTGTCTTGTCTAACTTGTCTGTCTGCAAATGCTTCCTCACCTTCCCAATTTACCTTCCCCACACATACCTATGTCCCTTCCCCAACATTCCACTCTCTCCTTAAAAAAAAATGGACACCTCTCCCAAAAAAAAAAAAAATTCGTCCCATACAGAGCTCTCCATTTCGCACACGTCAACTGGACACACTTAATTTGGTCCAACTGGCTTGACAGAGCACTTATGTTGTCATCACCCCTCTCTTTGGGGGTGACAGTCCAAATTAAGCTCAAAATCTTTGCAAGTGCACAGTTGTTGCTGTTGAAGAAATGGATAGCTATGGTTCTCGCCTCTCACACTTCCTACAGTACCTTGCCTTTCACTATGTTTTTCCCCCTTCTTGCACCCTATTTCACCACTGTCCTATCTCCCCAGTTTTCTTTACTTTAAAGAATTATTCCATGATGATGATGCTCTTTAAATAGCGGTGTATTGCTACATGTATTTGAAAGCATACTAATAATGTTCAGAAAGTACACCTATGCCCTATTTCGTACCCCGTACCATTTCACTTGAACAACAGCACATCAACCTGCCAAGCCACATAGCCAGGTAATTAGCACTGGTGTTTTAAGCAAAAGATAGAATTATCATTTTCTCATCATTAAGTGTGTTTATAGGATGCTGCACATCGTGCCACATCATGTAAGAACTCTGCTAAAAGATTAATGGAAAATAGGAATTTAACTGGGACTTTGGTAGAGAAATACGTCACTATAATGCCACACACATACTAATAGATGTAAGTGAGGTATGTAACAGTAGCTAAGTGTGAAATTATATCTAAAACATGTAACATTTCACCCACTATAACAGTGACTCTGCAGCCCATGCTGTTAAATGCACTGAAAACATTAATTTTTGGTCCACATAGTCCTGGGTTCAAATACAGCTGTGTCTATCATTTAAAATACATCCATGTGTACATCACCATTACAAACTGTTATATGTATGACTGTCTTATCGCCTATTTATACATGCAAAGCAATAGAAATGGAATGTCTGCTTCTAAATAATGGAAGTCAAATGCCTACAAGTAGGACCACATTTCACCTATTCCCATTAGAACCCTAGAAAGTGGATAGAATGTCAGGTTATGCACTAGCATGAATTCACAGAGGATTTTGAAGTATGTAATGTGGCCCAGTAATATCAAACTGCAGTCCACAATGATTTGCTTATGATATTACAGACAACCACAAATGCACAAGTTAACATACATATATGGAAGATGTGCTAGAAGCAAGGGTTGCCAGCACACACATTCCGGATGAGTGTCATGACATAACACATAACTTGGCAGTTGTCCAACTGGTTAATGTAATGGTTGATCTACCCCCATACCTTGTTCTAGGACACACCAAGCATGTTGCCTTTTACTCTTTTAATGATATCTTTGGCTAACATACTTACCTAAAACACATACCTTAACTTCCAGTGGGATGAGTTCCCTCAGTCTGGCTCTGACTGTTCATCAAGTCTGCCACAGGTCCCACAGTTACTCTTAAGTGATGTCGTCCTGCACAGTCTTCAGCCTCTCTGTTTGTGCCTATTGCCTGCAGCAGCAGCAGCAGGAGCTTCAGCCTGTAGTACACACATCTGAATGTAAAAAGTAGCTGCTACAAACATTCTCTCTGTGCTGATGTTGTATCTCTACCCCAGTAATTTCCACCCTAACATATGAGAAAGGGGATAGAATTAACATTGAGGCCTTACATCTTGTTGAGTATTTGCATGATTTTGACTGATTATACTGCAAATCAGCTATGTAGGCTGCATTTAGCATTTCTGAACCACAGATTGATTCAGAGGCAATCACCTGCTGATGAAAAACATTTTAAAAAGGCAAACTTTTAGCTAGGGGAACCAGTGTGTTTGGGAGTTAGTTTGTATGGTTAACTCATTGACACATTATTTATATAGCAGTATCTTTCAACAGAGGAGTATGGTACTCCATCAGGTATGTATCCATTTTGTTTCCAACATGATGCATATGTTTGAATATGCTTATGGAGAATGGGGATTACATCAATAAGCCTTTGTTAGAACTGTACTGATGACATGGCATTGATCTCCAGCTGTGTTACATGTACAGAGGATGTAGAGTATAGCAAGGGTATAATGTTGTGTGTTAACTAGGTACACAGTTCTCCTGGCTACTTCCTTTGATAGCAGTTGTAATAGTACACGGCTACTTTATTGGCACTGTGGTTTATACATATTATATGGGGGGAGATTTTTCCTGCTATGGGGCATATTAAAATGGACTCCTGGGCTGGGCGTGTGATCATACATGAGTAGCTCTCATGGCACAACAAGAATAGGTCATTATTGCTACTATCCTAATTGGGTCCACATCCTTTGTAAGTTTGGCACACTGTCGAATATGAGATGTGTAATCAAGAGGTGAATACTGACAGCCTTCCTTTATTGCTGTATCTCAGCATACTGTACTCTCATGTATGTGATTCTGATATGTATTTTCATTTATTTGTATTTCAGGAAATATCATATATGCACATTGCCGGTCAGCATTTACTGAGGCAGAAAACAACCTCATCATTGAGGTTTTGCACCAACATTACCAGGTTCTGATTTCCAGAGGGAGGGAAAATAGGCCAGACCATGCAGCCTTGTTGGATGAACTAGTGCATAACATCAATGCAGTGGGTCACCACAATCATACCTACAAGCAGGTGTGACACCATGCCATGAATATGATAAATTCAGCATGAAGATGTGCAGCTGATTTGGCCAGGGATCGTCAGGTCACTGGTGTTGGGCCTGCAGCAGAACATCCTCTCTCAGCCACAAAGAATTCCTGGCAAACCTTGCAACACAAAGCAGCTCCTAGGCATCCATCAGCCAATATGTTATGGGCATGAGTGCCACCCGTTCCTCTCAAGAGGAATGTCCAGGTTTGCTTAGTTAGACCAGCATTGGAATACTGTTGAATTTGGTGTGTCAAGGTGTATAGCATTTTACACTGGTGTCAGTACCTGTTAACATAACAGCTACTGTAAATGTGAGATATTTGGACATATTACCCCTGTTATACTGTAACATGTGGTGCTGTTTTCAAGACCATCAGGAATTGGAAGAGGCCGTGCTTCTGTTGCTGGCAAGCACAAATTATTTTGTCAGAGATGTAGATATAGTTCAATGTATTCGCTAAAGTGTCATCCCAGGCCTGTTGCCTGGATTGATGTACTGTCTGCATGATTGCCAAATGGACAGATATTTTCTGAATGTCCATAGTTTAGAGTCATACCTCTGCCTTGGAGGTGTGACCATAGTGATTGACTTGACAGTATTGCCAAAACATTACAGACTTCCATAATTATCAACTGTGCAGATTTTTGCAGAATGTCAACAGTGTACATAATTTATGTTTTGCTCATGAGATTCTTGTTTAATGAATAATTATTTCCAAAAATTACAGATTGAGGTTAGAAAATAATGTCCACATGTCCTACTATGTGAGGTTAGGAGTTATACAAGTCTGTAATAGTGACAACAGTGTATACAGCTTAACATATATTGTACCACAGTACTGCAGAGCATAGTAGTGCAGGTATTAATGTATTGCTTTTTCCTTTTTATCACAGGTAACCAGGGAGGTTGGTCTTTGTCCCCTTCACAACCTGATGTCAGTGTCTCCCCAGACTCTGATGATGATGGTGGCAAAATTGAGACACAGCTGGGGGTTGCAGAGGCTGAATCAGACATAGAGGTTGACATCCCTTGTTCACCCTCATTATTTCCGTACACAGCCAGTATGCCTATGCATATCCAGTCCCTTGAGGCCACAGATATTGTACAGTTAGAGGGTGGGGACATTGAACAGGGAAATGTGGCTACTGTGGCTTCAGTGACTGTTGACACTAGCCATAGCCAAACAGTTGTCGAGGTTCCACACAGGTAGATTGATAGGGGTGCTAGTAGGAGGAAGCCTGTTGTCCCTCCACCACCTGTCGCAGGAATCTCATCGTGTGTCACTTGATGTATGTTCAGGGCCATTATGGAGGCACAGGCATGTTCAGAAAGGAATTCACAATGAATGCTCAGGGTTATGGATGCAACAAAGTCTGACATCCGTGACTGCCTCCACCATGTTGCTGACACCCTGGAATGGTTGACTGACACAGTGGAAAGAAGTAGGTCTGAGACAGATCACACATTATCTTTCTTGGAACACATGTTGTCTGAGATGGAACGCCTGACTGGAAATGAGCATTGGCCTTGTGGTCATAGGTCAGCAACTACATCTGCTGAGAGTCAACATAGCCATGCACAGTCATGCTCCCACAGTGGCAGTACATCCAGTGATGCAGAAGAGAGTGTGCTTTCCACACTAAGACATAGCAGGCCATGGGCTTGTGGTCCTGGACATTCCTGTGGAGGACACATTCCCAGCAAACATCAGTCCCCCTCAGGTAGTAGCACAGTATCTGACCTTGGGCATAGAGGTGCCAGTGCAACTCCTGGCAGAACCAGTTCTCATGTACGGGGGGCAGAGACGATGAACTGTCAGCTCTACAATGCATGGCTCACAGCTGTCCAGTATACAGACATGTAGGATTAGCACTGAGCTTGGCTGTGTTCATGCAGACACTCGCACACCGCTGTCACATTGAAGGCACCTACACACATGCAACATTTCCATGGTCCATCTTGCCTGCTTCCCTTCCTGACTCACACACCCACACTTGCCAACCTATTGGGTCAGCCTAGGTCTCTTGCAGCCCCACACAACACCCTGTGCAAGTGATCATAACTGTGCCACATCCCTATTGTCTTTCTCATGGATGCAGGGAAATAAAGCTGTGTCTGTTGCACAGGGTGGCTATCTACATTAATATAGATTTGTTTCATCCATTGATGCTGTTGACATGCTGCTTGTACTGGCCATTTATGAATATTGTACTTTGCCATTTATAATGTGTATAGCATAATTTGTGTACATTACGATGGAAACTATTGCAAGGGCTGTGGAGTCACAAAATAAAATGTGTCTCATGAACATGTTTACATTTCACTTTCAGGATTGTGTTGGACACACCTATGGGTACACATCTATAATCAACCCATCAATGTCAGAGCACAGGATTGAATGTCAGCGCAGGAGAAAAATGTCATCAGAAAGGTAATATGGTATAGGTTCATGGCTTTATAGGTTTATATGTCTTTACTAGGCTAATGAACACAAGGGCCTTTATAAGCCTAGCCATGCAGCCCAAATCTCTGACAAGGTCTGATACCCTTGATAAGTGTAATCAGGGTTTTGAGAGATGAAACATTTACAAGCAGGGGCCTGGGAGATGAACAATTTACAGTTTCCCTGTGTCCATTAGAGACATAGGTCCCAAACCAGGAATGATTGTCTGTTCCTCATCCACTTGTGTAACTTGCACTTGGTTTGCATTAGAGCAGAGCTCTGTTTCATATGGATGTGTAGCCTGTTCCTTATATGGTGTAGTCTCTGGGATACATACCTGTCTCTTCATCACTTCCTATTTATACCATAGGCAAGGTGTAGGTCTGTAGAATGCATAATTCTGGTGCTAGTTGTTTTGCGGAAATGCAAATGTCCACAGTGAGGTCTGAAAATGCCCTGTATGGCAAGCATACATCTCCCCTCCAAAGGCTGCAGGACAGAGAATACAAGGATAGGACATTGATGCAGTCTGCGTAATACATTTTACATATGTTCTGTACTGGTTTAGTGAGGAACCTCTGTGGCTATTCCAGTTGTTGTATATGCCTGGTTAGGAACATACCATAGGTGGCATTGCACTCAATGATAGGTCTGATGAATGCCAAATTCAGTGGACCAATGACTTGCTTAGACTTACATACCATACCTTTGTTTATAAGTTGCGTAACATAGAATGATTTCCCCAGTACTGTAGACACGTGATAGTCAAAGACTAGATTACTATCGATGTGTGTCCCTAAGTCCCTGACTACTGGGTCAACTGTTATTGGTGTGCTGTCAATATGAAAGTTATCAGGGGTGGATGACTTCCCAAAGCATAGTATTGTGCATTTTTTGGCATTTAGTGTTACTCCATAGCTGTGACACCAAGTGTATGTCTGTGTCAGCCCCTTCTGAAGAATATTTGTGTCAGTGTGGGATTTAATGACAGCTCCTAATTTGCCATTATCTGCAAATTTAGTCAGCCAGAAACCACTGACAGTGGCCTTGACTTCAAACAACTAAATTCCTTAAAGGAGCTGTCCAAGGAATGACTCATGAGGGAGTCCACTGGTGACTGGCCTATTTGTAGAGGTGGACTTGCCAATGCTAATATCCTGGGTCCTATCTGTGAGCCACTTGGCTATCCATTGACTGACATACTAGTTTGTACCTAACCTCTTGAGTTTCTCAACAATGCCTGATGGGAGTATAGTGTTACATGCCTTGTCAGGCCATGTTAGGCAGTGTGAACCTCTTGTCCCTCATCCATTGCTTTGGTTACCTTCTCAAAGAGGTCAACCAGGTTGGGTAGGCATGATCTGTCCTTGATGAAACCAAACTGGGTTTGGCTCATCTCTGTTGTTCTTTTCCATGATAATTCTTTTCATGCCTTTACATATCAGACTAGTGAGACTTCTGGGTCTGTAGATGGCCCACCTCTATGCAAAGGGATGACTGTTGCTGTTCTCCATTCATGAGGCAAGAAGCCTGTTTGGTGGCTACAGTGAAATAGTAATTCCAGAGGCCCTGAAAGTTCATGTTTCCTGCTATTTAGAAGGCATGCTGGGATATTGTCTAGGCCCACTGATGCAGTGTATTTGGTCTCAGAGAAAGCATTAAGGACCTGTTCCCTAGTGATAGTAGGGGTACTTATATTTGATGGTATTTCCTGAGGGAAGGCTGAGAGGGAGAGAAGGGTAAAGTTGGAGCTCAATTTATCAGCCAGGAGGTTTGCTGCATCTTCTGCCTCATTATAGGTGGTTCCATTTAGAATGAGATGTTCATACAATTGTGACTTGGCTTTGAGGTTGTGGACATAGCTAAAGTATGCTATGTGGTTGTTCTTGGCCGGTAAGCACAAACTTTCCTCAAATCTGGCTTTGGTAGACTTCATTTGTCCTCTGATTTTTTTGTTTACTTTGATGAGAGTGCTTTTATCCTGCTGTGTGCTGAACCTCATAAGTTTTGCCATGAGTTTCTTCCTTCTGTTATACAGCCTATTGATTCTGTGATTCCACCAGGGTGGCTTGATTTTGAGTTAGGTCTGTACTTCTCCCTGGTGGGTATGGCTGCCTCTATGCAGCAGCTAACATGCTCGTACAGGGTTTCTGTGAACAATTCTGCATAGGCCGCAGTGTTCTCAGTGTTTATGGGGCTTGAGATTTGGCCAGTTCGTCACCTAATAGCTGGAGGTTAGCCTTAGATTACTTCCTGAATATTTCATGTCTACCCGGGGATCCATGTTTTATTTTAACTTCAAAGGCGACCAATTTGTGTTCAGACCTTACTAGGGAAGACATTACAATATGGGGTTGTGTATGACTCTCCCACATTGGTGAGGACTAGATCCAGTATGGTTGCACCACTGGTTGGTGTACTGGCTATCTGATACAGGGAGTTTGTGTTTACAAAAGCCAGGAATCTCTGTGCCTGTATGTTTCTTGTCATATAGTATTCACAGGTAATAGTGGGATAATGAAAGTCACCCATGAATATGGTATTGGGTTGGATGGTTAGAGTTTCTAATAAGTTTACATAAATGGTATGGGTGTCCTGTGTCATAGATGGGCATTTATGGCTTGCATGGAAGTAGTATTGGATTTTGTCTATTGTGAATTGAACCTGGAGCAGCTCAACTGCATTGTACTGTCTGACCAGCCTTGAAGTATCTTTAGTTTTGATGTACATAGACACCTCCACCTTTAGTCCCTGCCTGTGAATTAGTTAGTCTAAATGTGTGGAAGGCATAATAACCATGAATGTTGGTGTGATCTTCGCTGCTTTAAGTCATGTGTCAGTGACCACACAGATGTCTTCCGAGAGCTCAAGTAAGTTTCTCTAAGTATAGTCTAGGGAGGTATGTCGTAGGTCATGTACTCCCATATGGACTATGACTGAGTCATATTATAGGAAGTTAGTAGGATAATGACCCTAGGGTCCTTACAAGCCTAGCCAAGTTCTACCCTTATTTCCACAATCAGCACGAACTGCCCCAGTCCAAAAGGGACACAGGGGGAACCCCCAGGGTGAATTTATGGTTATACATCCAATTGTCCACATTGCGTTTGAAGAGGGCCAATGAGGTGTTCTGTTTGACATGAAGTGGGAGTTCATTCCGAAGGTGTGATAACCTCTGGGAGACAAATCTGACCTTCCAGCATATCTATTACTGTCATATACTAGGTTAAGGTCTTTAGACAGAGTAACCCGTATACATTTGATTTGTGGATATGCAGCATTTCTAATAAACCACGGTAAAAGATTGCTTTATATGCAAGGCATAGATCACCTCTGAGTAGTCTGTATGAAACAGAATAAAGTGACAGTGATTTAAGTTGATCCACATAGGACAGATGCTGAAGACAGTTTATCTTTATAACCGCGATTTGCAGATGGGCGAGTGCTCATATGAGCGACTCTAATCCACGAAACTAACAATATCGACACACCTATATGTTCAAAAAATAGCAAATCAAACAGCAGATTGCTGTTTTTTGTACATGAAAGTCGAAGAAGAAAAAAAAACGAAATTTAAACCCTGCACCCCCATGTGGGGGGCTGTGCCCACCACGCCCTCCCTACTTTATTATTCTAACTTCGAGATCGCACTACAGTGGGGAAAGAAACCATTTCCCAATCCCCACTATAGTGCAATCCACCCCTGAATGTCGAATGTGCAATGAGCGAATCTCACTGTGCATTTGCTCATTGCACATTCGCACCTTTTTCCATTCGGCGCTTGTATATCTTGCAGACTGCCTTTCAGATATGTGCAGTTTGCCCTTCTGCAAATTGCGGTTATAAAGGTAAACCACTGAAGACATCAAATTATCCTTGTGAGGAACCTTTGTAGTCACTCTAATTGCTGCAGGTGTTTGGAAAGGTGCATACGAAAAATGCTGTTGTATTCCATTATTGGCCTGATGAAGGGAGAGTACAGAGGGGTTAGGACTTCTTTCATTTTTTGGATGCAATGGCCTTACTTATGAGATGAGGAATATAGAATGCCCTTCTTACCACTGTGGAGACATGGTGATCAAAGGTAAGGTTACTGTTAACCTGTGTGCCCAGGTCTCTCACCAGTTAGTGCATACTTATGGTTTTCTTACTGATGTGGTAGTTAGCAGGAACATTGCATGTACTGAGAGGGATGATAATACATTTTTTTGGATTGAGATTAAGTCCATGACTTTGGCCTCAATCATTTGTGTGTGTAAGACCCTCTTGTCACTTGTCCCTCACACTGTGTCGCACCATTTTATCTAGCTTGGCCTTGACTCTATCCTGCATGGCTATTAGAACTTTTCGAGCTGGCCTGAAAACTGGACTGACATCTCAGTCTAACTTCATGGAGTACACAACTGGACGCTTCCCTAGTTTATCTTTGAAAAGATCATTTTAGGTAGAAAAAATATGCTGGGTGAAATTAGAGTAGTGGTCTTTCAAGCTAATTTGATGGACTTCCTTATGAAATGAAAGCAGTCCTGTTTTCAAACTGCCTCTGAGCCCTAATAATGACTGCACATGCCTCTTGACCACATAAAATAACAAGCCATAGCTTCTCCCACCTGAGTAACATGAAAGCACTACTGAACCTTCAGTCTGACTTTCTTCACCACCATAAGCAACAAGCTTCGCACACCCTGCCAAATCAAGCCTTTTACCATGAAACACTCTAGCAAATGTTTCTGCTGACATAACATTGCACTTGGAACCTGTGTCAACTTTGAGCTCTAATGGGTTTGCTATTTATCTGAACAGTGCAAAATACTTCATTCTTTTCCCTTAAATTTACTGCTTTAACTGTTTCATAAAGCACTGACACTCTCAACACAAAGAGTAGGGTTGCAGCTCTCTAATTGATGAACTCATTTCTTGAACTGTTCTATTTTAATAAAAGAATGTGGGCATTTTGATTTACAAAACCTTTTGAAATGGTTCCACTTATTGCATTTGTGACATTGCTGACCAAAAGCTAAACATTTTTCCCTTTTTGATTCATGATTTCCACCACGATTATGACAGTTGGCAATGAAAGTGAGTAAGCACGCACCCTCACCCTTATGCCTGTTTGCTAATTCACTCTTATGCTTCACTGAGACTGTGCAAACTCTGGGATATGCTGGAAAACTCTTGGGTTTACCAGTAAGTGCTGCAGGGGCTACAGTTGCTGCCATGTGCTTGGGCCTGTTTCTTTTAACCACATGCTGCATACCATCAATATGAGCTTTGTCACTGTGCCTTGTAGAGCTATTCTCATTTGTAAGCATATTTGTGTGCCTTTCTGTGAGCTCATATATCTGAAAAATCTCAATGGCCTTATTCAAAGCTAAATCATTGTCATGAAGCAAATTCTTTCTCACAGCATCATCTTTAATATCATATACAAGTCTGTACTTTATCAACTCATCCCTTAAATCACCAAATCTGCACATTTTAGCATTTCCCAAGTCAGTTATATATGCTGCAAAAGTTTCACCAGGCTTTTGATCTTTCATATAAAATAAATGCCTTTCCATTGTAACATTTGTCCGGGGGTTACACATTTCTCTGAATTTATGTTTTAAGCAGTCAGGAGCCTCCCTTCACTCAGCCTGTACAACAATATGATGGTCTTGCCCCCTCTCCTGTATAGATAGCAGGTGCATACACAAATGATCATTCCCTTTCAATGGCTTTTGACCCAGCCAAATTAAGCAGAATAAAATGCCTTTGTATGGTCATCTTTGTTAGAAAATGCAGCCTATATGAAAATATTATATTCTTGCTCAAACACTCTCCAGTTCTCTGCAATATTATTGTCAAACACAAGTGCACTGGGTTTTTGAAATCCATCAGCCATGCCCACAAAATATTCACACACACACACACACACACACACACACACACACACACACACACACACACACACTGAAAATATGGCCCTTGTACTTATGTATGAACAAACTGTTCTTTGAGCTTGTAATAACATTCCAATGCACAAATACTCTTCAAAATACCCTACTTTGTGAAATATGCTCTGAAATGGCTGTAGTTTGCAAAATAACTTTATTGTAATACTGCACAAATATGCAAACACTTTATACACATTTGATAACACAGATATCTTTAATTAATATGAAAAATATGTGCTTAGCGAAAGTGCATTTTATTTTATTCATTTTTTGCAATTCAGACTTTATTTCAAACATTTTCCATAGTAATTTGAATATTTTTATCAATACTGGACATATCAGTTTATTTGAATATGGTTGAGAGCATTCTGTATGCCTCGTTTCATATTTTGAAAATAAAAAATAGTTTGAACATGTTTTAATAAATTAATTTCTGACCTGTTTTGTGAATTATGCATGCAGTAGGGATGATTCACTTCTGTATATTCCTCCAATGCCAATCGGTGCCTCTCAGACTTAAGTGGAAGAAACTGGAACTCTTTCTGGCAAGAAATCATTTTGGCCATTCTTCTTCTAACATCATGTCCCTTTAGATATGCCACTTCTGACACCATGTCACTCGTCCCTCTCTAACATAGATGATAAGCAGGTGGGGTATTTCATTTTGATGCTTTGATAAACAGTTTAGAAAAATTTAGATTTTTTAAACAGTTATCCTATATGGACAGACTCAAAAAACTCCAACTATTCTCTGTCTCATATTGCTTACTTAGAGGCGATCTCTGCTTGACTTACAAAGCCATGTCTGACCCAGCTCTGTTAGAAATGCTACATCTAAAGAAATCCCAATCCCTCTGCACCACAAGCTCCAGAGACCTCAACCTCATTACCTCAATCAACAGAACATGCTGGAAGGACCGGTTCATAACCCAGAGACTGCCCATGCTATGGAATAGACTTCCCATACATGTCAAACAGAGAACTTCACTGGCCATCTTCAAGAGAAATCTTGATGAGTGGATGGGAAATATAAAATTCACCCTGGGGTTCACTCCATTGGCTCTACTTGACGGAGATACTGGGAATTAATATCAGATGGCACAATGCCAGGGCAATCCTATGGGCTAGGCTTGTAAAGGTTCCAGGGCCATTAGCCTAGTACATACCTATGGACCTATGAACCTATGATATATAGAAACACATCAGGATGGATAGCAGCAAGCATCATAAAATATACATAAACTGATTAACAGACAGACCTAATGTGCATACATGCTTACATCTCAAAAGCTTACTACAAAATGACACTCAGGCTTTAACATGCTCAGTATTTATACACTTGTGCAAGCCCTTGGATAGCTTCTTAAAGATACATACACACACATTGATCTACACCTCTTGTATGATTTTGACATTGTTTGGAGATTCTATGACTGCTTCCAGTTTGCAGTCATCAGCAAACTTTGTCAGCCACAGACCTTTAGTTTTAGTTTGTACTTTGGAGAACTAGGTTCCAAACAGTAGAGGTGCCAGGACAGATCCCTGTGGAACATCACTGGTTACAGGTCTGCTGTTGGAGGTGGATTCCCATATGGGTTCTATCAGTAAGTCAGTTAGTGACCCATCTAACATTGTAAGGGTTGATACCTAGCTGGGTGAGTTTGTCAATGATGCCTGAGTGGGGGGATAGTGTCAAACACCTTGGCTAAGTCTAAGTAGGCTGTATGCAGGGCCTTAGTGACTGTCTCAAAGAAGTCCACAATGTTTCACAGGCATTATTTCCCTTTGACAAATTCAAACTGAGTAGGGGCAAGTGTTTGGAGTTTACCTATATCTTTGTTGATAAGGTTCATGATGATTCACTCCATAGCCTTGCAGATAATGCTAGTCAGGCTAATAGGTCTGTAGTTCCTGGGGTCAGTGGAAGCACCACCTTTGTGCAAGTGAATAATGGTGGCCATTTCCTGTTCATCTTGGATGACGCCAGTGCTTAGACTATGACTGAAAAGAGTACCCAGTGGTGTTGTTAATTCTTGTTGGAGCCCATGTAGGACACAACCTGAGATGTTATCAGGTTCCATAGATGCTGTGTGTTTGGCCTCAGAGAGGGTGATTATGACTTGCTCTTTAGAGATACAAGGTAGAGGACAGATGGTAGGGATGTCATGGAGTATGTGTGGTGGGGACAAGGGCATGATGTTCTCACAGAATCTGTCAACTAGCAGGTTAGGTATGTCCAGAGGCTCAGTATATGTAGTATCATTATCTACTGGTTCGGCACAAATCTGGGCCTTTCCTTTTATGTAACAGATGTAACTAAAGAATGCCTTATGGTTGTCCTTAGTTGAGGAATCTAATTTGGATTCACAGTTTGCCATTGAGGACCTCAAAAGAACCCTTATTGGCTTATTTAAGCTGAGGAGGGTGTGTTTCCAGTTTAGAGCTCACTCCCTCTTACTCTTAGACAACAATTTCTTCCTCCAATTGTAAAACCTGTTAATGGCAGTTGTCTGCGAGGTAGGTTTGCTCTTCTTTGTGGAGCTTGTTTTGGTCCTATCAGGTACGGCAGAGTCAATGCAGTTAAACAGGTGTTTTGTATAAAGCATTGGTGTAGAACTCAACATAGTTGCCAGTTCTATCTGAGGGGAGAGGTGCAGTACAGCTATTTATACCATCCTGTAAGAGGGAATAATGTGCTTTGGAGAAGTGCTTTAGTTTCCTTGCTGTTGGGGGGTGTGATAGTTACTTCGAATGAGACTGATTTGTGATCAGATATCACTAGGCAAGATCTCACAGTAGGGGTACTAGAGTGGCCTCCCCATATTGGTAAGTTCCAAATTCAGGATGTTGGCACCCCTTGTGGGGGTGTCAACCAGCAGGTCCAGTGCACTGGAGTTAACAATGTTGAGGAAACTTTGGGAAAGTGAGTTACAGCATGAGTAATTTACCCTGTCAATGGATAAGTTAGTTAAAGTCACCCAAAACCAAGGTGTTTGGATGTATCTTGATAGAATCAAGAAGATCCGCATAGGCAGAGTGGGGGTCCTGATTCACAGACAGGGTCCTGTAGCTGGAAATGACTTGAAAAGGTGTCCAACCAACAGTTAATTGCAACTGAAGTATCTCCAGGGGTATCCTACTGTTTATCCAATCTGGAGGTGTGTTTATCTGTAATGAATATTGATACACTGCCTCCTTTAGTTTTCACACCTTCAGTTTGTGGTCTGAATTTGTGGAAGGTGGTGTAGCCCGATATGGTTGGTGTGTTGCCCACAGCTGTGAACTAATTCTCCTTGACTGCACAAGTGTGTAAGTCTTCCAAGGTGAGGACTGCGTCCAGTGTGTGCAGTTTCATGTTAAGACACCTACCATTTAGCAGCATAACCTTGAGGTTGTTTTTATATGGAGTTTTCACGTCTGGAATTTTGTCCTTGACACACTGCCTAAAAAGGCACTATGGGAGTGGTAACAGCCTTGGAGAGTAGCCAAAACCCAAGGGGTGACAGATGAAGACCATCTCTGACAAAGCATCAAGGTCTTTTCATCATGTCATCCCAGGCTGACAGATACTGGATACCCTTAGAATGGCACCAGATACTAAGGTAATTATGAAGGTCAATCGTTTTCTGTTTATACTGAGGGATCATCCTAGGTGAAGGTAAAATGCTGCTTAAGGCTAGGGACATACTTGACTGAGACACATAGTTCAAGAGTTCAGTCATGGCTCGCTTCATGTAGTCCATAGAAGTACATCTCAAGTTATTCATAAGAACATGGACTATAACAGAGTCACAACATTACCCTTTTTTCAGGGTACATGAGTGCATGTGTGATATGGTGAATCATAGCACCTGAAAGACAGCTGACCATGACCTTTTCCTTATCCAGCCTGGTGAGAGGGACATCTGTGTGTCTCACAATGGAATTGCCTATGACTAATATGTTTCTTTCAGTGTTTTGCCTTAAGAGATTGACAGGTGAGACACTCATACGAGAACTATTATGTGTGTTGTGTTCTGCAGTAGATGTATTATGTGTAGCATGCTTATGTTTGTGTTTGGCAGGTCTCGGTGTTTATGTATGTTCCTCTTTAGGGCCTCCGCATATGTAGGTATGTGTGATGTGGGTTTGAGTGAAGTGGGAGATGAGGTGTTCATAGTTACAACCTGCTCATTGTCATATGTATTGACTGATGTGTGAGAGAGTATGTATTCCAGGCTGTTAATATCTCTGACATGTTGAGTTTGTGTTACTTGTGGTCCAATAACAAGAGGGCATACATAATGTGGTAGATCCTAGCCCCTGATAAGCAACTGACCATGCCTTTCCCCTTACTCATCTTGGTGTCAGGGACATCATTGTGTCTCACAATGGAGTCTGCAATGACTAGAATGTTGGACTGTGTGTTAGCTTGCCTTATGGGCTTATAGGTTGAGCCTCCATGAGATGTAGCTCTGTGTGTTGATATGTGTTTTGTTTTTACAAAGTGCATTTGGGGCTGAGGGTATTTGTTATCTGCACTTTGTCTAGGAGGTCTTGTGATTTATGAAGGTTACAGCTCAGTGCCTCAGCATATGTCTGCTTTGAAATGTGTGTGATGGATGCAGCGTGTGTACTACTATCTTATTGACATTAGGAGCACTGTCATGTGAGAGCTTTGTCTCCAGTGATATTGTATAAATACATTTCTCACATACCATATCAGTTTTTTTGAGAATGAGCTTTTCGTCAGTAAGCATGAGGTAATTTCTACATTGCCTCAGGATGTCCATATCCACCAAGATGATAACGGTCACAGTGGGAAAGTTCATATCTATGGAAATAGACTCTTTTTTTATTGATTAAACAGTTGTA
This sequence comes from Protopterus annectens, assembly GCF_019279795.1. Lineage (NCBI taxonomy): Eukaryota > Metazoa > Chordata > Ceratodontiformes > Protopteridae > Protopterus > Protopterus annectens. Next base: position 1,849,625,206 of record NC_056728.1, read on the forward strand.
CTGAGCATATCAATAAATGTCACAAGTATATGTTTTGCAACTATGGGGACAGTTCTTGTTACTGCAGGCTAGTTGTCTTGTGTGCAACTCAGTATTGGAGTAAATTTCATCATGTTTTCCCAGGTGTAATGTTACTCAAGATGCCTAAGTCTGCACAGAGCAATGTCAAACACTGGAGGGGAAACTGATATGTACACCCTAGAATGCTAAGGATGCAGTATTTAGGCAGTTATTCTGAAGTTAGAAACAAATCAAGCAGTGCTTACTGAAAACAAAGAATTACCTTGTGAAGAATGCTGAAAAGAGGGGAGTCGCATGAATGGCTACTGTCTCACTACTACTACTGCTGGTCTCTCCATGGCCACACTCTGCTGGGATAGAATGCTCCTTTTCTTTTCCTCTCACCAGAAGCAAAATGTTAGCACCAATCCCAAGATAAAAAACAGGCCACAGCCATTTTGCTGATCCGCATACTTGTCCCATATGATGCAAGGGTCTACAGGCTTGTTATAGCCTTTTCCAGGTAGATGCCTTGAATAGGAATCAGACCAATTGGTTCAGTTTGCTTGTATTATGCCTTGGGTTCTGAGGTTCCTATAATTTGACTAGGGCACTGACCTGTTGGTGATTAGGAGCATAGTTGCTGCATCACAATATAATGTTAAATGTCAGGTGAGATAGATGTCCAAGATTGGTCTGTCAAGGTCCACAGTGGCAGTGATCCATGTTAGGTAACAGTTTCACAGCAATTAAAGCAGCCTGCCCTTCAACAGCATAATGAAAGTGATCTGCATGACATGGATGTGAGGCCTACTGCAGAGGAGTGACCATCTCTAGGAGATTTTTCTGTCCCACCAGCATGTCCTAGGTATGTCATACTGTACATTTAGGTTCCTAGAACACAAAACTGTAGTCCTACATTATTTCACACAACATCCATTTGCTGTCTGGTTGTTTGAAAGGCATTGTAAACTCACAAGGCCAAAGTACTTACTGCAAAGTTGAACAAGTTTTCTATGCATGCACAGACATCCACATCTTCATTGCAAAGAGTGCCTACAGAGAGTGTATTTGAGGGTATGAACCCCAAAGGTGTAGCATCATGACCCATACATTGTTAGAGTTGTACATTGTCACATTTGTAAGTATGCTATTGCGACTCTACCTAATAACAGGATTATGGTTCCGGAAAGTCAAGCAATCTCCTCCTTCTCTGAGGCCTCTGGCTACCAAGTCAATGATAAAAAATCACATATTCTCCCAATAAATCCTGAAGCGCATAAACCCTTTTTCTTCCCTGAATCCCCCTTTCACATCACATACAGCCTCAAGTACCTCGGCGTCAACTTTGAACACAACCAAGCCTCTATGATTCAAAACAATCTGTTAAAATCATGGTCAATCATCTGTCAAGACCTACAAAGGTGGAAGTTATTGAATCTATCATTTCTCTCAAAAGTAGCTATTGTGAAAATGAATGTTCTCCTAGACTCCTATATCAATTTAGTCGACAAATACAATTATATCCAACAACCTTTTTCACAGATTGAAAAAACATTGATCAAATTTCTCTGGTTCCCTAAGAATGTCAGGATCTCTTCTTCCAAGCTAAGTCTTCCCAAGGAGAAAGGTGGGGTGGGCCTCCCAAACTTCCAGCTGTACTATCTGATCATTAGCTCTAACAGACTGTGGTCCATTGTGAACATGAACAACAAAACCCAAACCCAAGCATGGTTAAAGATATGGCACAAACATATCCTATCTAACAAAATTAATCCTAAGGCTATTCCTTCTTATCATCCACTTCTTTGAATAGCTTAAAATTATTCTCTTTACTGAAACACCAAATAAAACTCTTTCAAAAGCTGATTAAAGACATCAATCTTCAATCTATATTACACCTCAACCCAAATCTTAAAATTAACAATAAGATGGTAGACCTTGCTGACTTCCCCATCAAAGACCTTAAAGTTTGGGATATTCTTAAATACAAATCCCTGTCACTTGCCGACTTGATTAACACTCAAGGTTAACAACAAATACTCAGTAATACTCGTCAACTCAGGAACTCATCTCTTCACAAACCATCAATACAGCCCCGACATACAGCTAATGGATAAACTAAATCTAATTATCAATACACTGGCTAGCAATAATAAAACAATTTCTTCGTCCTACAAACTATTACACCCCTACTCTACAAAGGAAACTGCCTACTCTCCAAATATTGGGACAATCAAAACCACCAGATTACGGAGGACCAAAAATACTAGCCATAAAACTAGCATTGAATTATCCCCTTTAAAACTTCTCTACACTCAACTGATGTTGAATAACAATGCATACCTTACCCCACAAGAATCCACAAATTCAACCCTAATAGCTCTCCGTTATGTACATGCTGTCCAGGTGCAGCTGATCTTCTACACATTATGTGGCACTGCAATAACTCTTACAAACTCTGGTGTTCTCTCAAAGTCGTCTCAAAAATGGGCTACTATAGCTCCACCCTCTCATGGCTATTCTAAATATTCCTCCCCATGGTCTGCCCAAGCTTCATCTTCATATCCTAATGCTGTGTTTCCTTATAAAACTCTATATTACCCATAATTGGCTGGATCGCACCAAATTATGTTGGCGAGATTTAAGACTATGGCCACAAATATATCTCAGCACAGAAGTTCATAATAACGGACCCAAGAAAAGAGCCTACTTCAGTAAACTTTGGAAAAGCCTGTTTAATCTTATGTGACTAAGATATGGTTAACCTACAAACCTTTTTCTTTCTCCTTTCTTACCTTCCTACTCTCTCTACATACCATATCCCTTGTTCTGAAGGGTCTATCTATCCTACTACAAGCCAAGTAGGGCTGCTACTACCTAACCGTATAAATAGCTTCACTGCTGCCTCCTCCCTGTCCAACACTGGTAGCTTTGTAAATAGTGTTTAGTTTGGGTTAAGTTGTTAGTTTGTGTACCATGTAAGATTGTATTTCTTTTTAAGATCATTATAAACATGTCTTTTTGTCCCTCTCATGTACTTATATTGCTGTAAACCATTATGTGTGTTGTATTGCCGTAACTCTTATTGCTTGTACCATCATAGTATGCATGGTTTTATTTTTATTATAAAAATAAAAAATAAAGTTTTAAAAAAAAATGGTTCCGGAAAGTGCTGTATGCCTGGAAAAGCAGAGTACTCAATCCACCATGTTATCCCACACTGCCAGGTACTGTTTTACCTTAGAATTACACCATGGAGGTAATAATATCTTACATTTAAGCATCTGTCAGGCCACTGCCTAACCATAGCCTGTTGTGATGTATACAAAAGTAATAATCCATTGCTAATGGCATTAGCAGTGTCTGTTGAAGAGATGTGGACAGCATCCCCAACCATCAGCTCCTACTCCACACAAACACAACATGTGAGAGATGAAACTATATCAAGAACCTTGAATCCATGCTCTCTCACACGCCAGCCAGTACATATGACAATGAGCGGGTTGCCCACATGCACACCTCACATCCTACTCCATCCAAACCCACATCACACATACCTACATATTCAGAGGTTATTACTAGAAACATATGTAAACACCAGAGACCTCCAAAACACAAACACTAGCATTATGCACATAATACTTCCTCTGCAGAACACATTACACATAATAGCTCACACACCAGTGTCTCCCTTGTCAAACCCCTAAGGCAAAACATGAAATCAAACATGTTCACACTGATGTCCTTCTCACCAGACTGGATAAGGAAAAGGTCATGGTCGGTTGTTTGTCAAGTGCAAGGATACACCATATCACACATGCACTCAAGTCTCTCAACAACAGCTACTGTTATGACTCTGTCATAGTCCATTTTGGTGGTGAATGACTTGAAACATACCTCTCTAGACTATACGGAGAGAGAAATGACTGAACCTTTGGACCATGTGTCTCAGGCAGGTATGTCCCTAGCCTTAAGCAACATTTTACCTTCATTTATGACGATGCCTCAGTACAAACTGAAAATGATTGACCTCCATAATTACCTTAGTTTCTGGTGCCATTCTAAGGGGATCCAGTATTTGTCAGCCTGGGATGACATGATCGACAAACCTTGATGCTTTGCAAGAGATGATCTTCATCTGTCACACCTTGGATTTTGGCTACTGGCCAAGGCTCTTGCCACCCACACAGTGCCCTCTTTAAGTGGTGTCTCAAGGACTCCCAATGTAAACACCCCATTTCTGAGCCCCCAAAGCCTTCCTGTGTTGGAGGGAAGCCTTCTAGCTTATCAGTGGGAGTGGAAAGCACTGGGTAGCCTATCTATCACAAGAGTTGTTTCTGGCCCAGAAATTGTAGTTTATTGGCTGTTTGGCAGTTTTTCCATCTCTTTCAACTTACTGGTTTTAAAGCCCGCATTTGCACTTGTTTCCCACCTTTCCTGTAACTAGTCTAATCCAGATACAGATTTGCTGTATCCAGGACTGTTTGTAAGCTTCTGAGCTCCACAAGCCTTTCTGTGTTGGAGGGAAGCCTTCTAGCTTATCAGTGGGAGTGGTAAGCACTATATAGCCTATCTACCACAAGACTGGTTTCTGGCCCAGAAATTGTGGTTTATTGGCCATTTGGGCAGTTTTTCCATCTCTTTCAACCTTCTGGTTTAAAAGCCCACATTTGAGCTTATTTCCCACCTTTCCTGTAACTAGTCTAGTCCAGATACAGATTTGCTGTATCCAGGACTGCTTGTAAGCTTCTGAGCCCCCCAAGCATTTCTGCGTTGGAGAGAAGCCTTCTAGCTTATCAGTAGGAGTCGTAAGCACTAAGTAGCCTATCTACCACAAGAGTGGTTTCTGTCCCAGAAATTCTAGTTTATTTGCCATTAGGGCCATTTTTCCATCTATTTCAACTTTCTGGTTTAAAGCCCGAGTTTGTGCTTGTTTCCCACCTTTCCTGTAAATACTCTAGTCCAGATACAGATTTGCTGTATCCAGGACTGCTTGTAAGCTTCTGAGCACCCCAAGCCTTTCTGTGTTGGAGGGAAGCTAAAAAGCCTATCAGTGGGAGTAGTAAGCACTAGGTAGCCTATCTACCACAAGAGTGGTTTCTGTCCCAGAAATTCTAGTTTATTTGCCATTGGGGCCATTTTTCCATCTATTTCAACTTTCTGGTTTAAAGCCCGAGTTTGTGCTTGTTTCCCACCTTTCCTGTAAATACTCTAGTCCAGATACAGATTTGCTGTATCCAGGACTGCTTGTAAGCTTCTGAGCCCCCCAAGACTTTCTGTGTTGGAGGGATGCATTCTAGCTTATCAGTGGGAGTGGTAAGCACTAGGTAGCCTATCTACCACAAGATCCAGGTACAGATTCTTAGTTTTAGCACTTGAATTTGCTTATTCGTGTTCAGCACTTGTTCAGAACTTGTTAGCACTAAATAAGCTACACATTACTACAGCACTCAACCTTCCTCTTTACCTAGAAGAAAAAGTTTTTGTACTTACTTTCCTCACTTGCTTAGAGAAAAACAGCTTTTATACTCACTTTCCTCACTTGTCTAGAGGAAAGTAGTTTTTTATTCAGGAATGTCCATGGTTCAACTCCCAGTGTTCTCTCCAGTCTATCTGATGAATCTGGGCATCTTGGGGCAATGCAGCAATTGCCTCATGTACACAGACAACCCTCTCCTCCTACCACCCAACACCACAACCTGAGAGAGATGCTCTTATCTAGCCAAACTGGAGGTAAAGCTCTCTCCAACCAAGACTGAACTTGACAGTCAAGAGGAGAAGATAAACACTTGCACCACACCACACTCATCACATAGTCCCACTAAACCTACACCACCAAAATCCACACATAGAAACACAAAAACATTCTCAGAGGCTCTCAATAATAATCAGCTCAAGCAACAGAGACCTCCAAAGCAGAAAAGCAAGCAACCTCTACCCCCCAACACAACCCAAATGACACATAGCCCACAGACTCAGTGTGCCAATAAATCACAGCCCATAAGGCAAAACAACGTGCCAACACACTAGTCATAGGTGACTCTATAGTCAGGCACACTGATGTCCCACTCACCAGGCTAAACAAGAAGAAGGTTACTGTCAGCTGCCTGTTGGATGCCAGGATCTGCCACATAACCCACACACTCAGGTCACTCCACAACAAGTACAAATATGACTTTGTCATTGTCCATGTTGGTGTGAATGACCTGAGACATACCTCCCTGGACTACATGAAAAGAGACATGGAAGAGCTCTCTGATCTTGTAGCCCAGGCAGGTATGACCCTAGCCCTGGGTACCATCCTGCCATCACCCAGAATGATACCGCAGTACAAGAACAAAATTATTGACTTCAGCAATTGGCTAAGCTTCTGGTATCGTTCTAAGGGTATCCAGTGTCTGTCTGCCTGGGACAACATGGTCGACAGACCACAATGCTTTGCCAGAGATGGCCTGTACCTGTCACCCCTGGGATTCCAGATACTGGCTAAGGGTCTTGCTGCCCCTATAGTACCTTTTTTAGGCAAGGCTCAAATGACAAATTCACTACTGCAACAGGAACAGGCAAGCAAAAATTGAGGGTAATGCTACTCAGTGCTAGAAGTCTAAATCTCAAAATGCACTCACTCGAGGCACTCCTTAAAATGGAGAACATTGATATATGTGCAGTGACTGAGACCTGGTTCAAGGCTCTAGAGAGCACCCCTGCATTTCCAGGTTATAACTCATACCACACTTTTCAGCCATCTAACCTGGACCAGAACACCAAAGGCGGAGGAGTGTCCATACTCATTAAGGATATCCACACCTCCAGGCTAGTTGCACAGCATAATGCATCTGAGGTTATCCAAGTGCAACTAACTCTGGGCAAAACTGCAATCCAAATTGTAGCTTGCTACAGATCCCCCACCAAGCCCCAGGACTCCCACTCCTCTTTTCATGATATACTGGAAAATATTAGGGTTCAACCAAACACCCTAATAATGGGTGATTTCAACTACCCCACCATTAACTGGGAAACCTACTCATGTGCCAACTCCTTCTCTCAACGCTTTCTGGAATTCATAAATTCCAATGCCCTGGATCAACTTATCCACATGCCCACCAGGGGCAACAATATCCTAGACCTAGTCATTACCAACATGAGTGACCGGTGTTCCACAGCTGAAGTCAAGTCCTCATTGGTCAGATATGACCATAAGCTAATCTCTCTAGATATCCGCATTCCACCCCCCACCCACCATTAAGGAAACCATGGTAAAAAATGTCTCCAAAGCCAACTTCATGTTTCTTAAGGCAGAAGTGGCAAAGCTCATGACACCCATGAAGATGGACAATACAGTTACAACTGCTGAATCCTACACAAATGCACTCTATAACCACTTACACGAGTGCATGGATCGTGCTTTCCCAAACAGAACCAAATCTGGTGCTCCCCTGCCATAAATAAACTCTACAACATAAGGAAGAAACTGTTGAAAAAGAGAGTAAAATCCCATGAGTAGAGGAGCTCCCTGGTCAGCCTCAGTAAGAAGCTGAGATCCCTTATAAGATCCTCCAAAGCTAGCTACGAAAACAAAATCACCACTGATTCTAAGGGCAACCAGAAAGCATTGTATAGCTATGTCAAGAATCTCAATGGCAACACCCAGATCTGCTCTGAATTACAGCACAACGGCAAGAAAATTACAGAACCAACCGATATTGCCAACATCCTGGCAGATAGGTTCAGTGCCAACTTTACCCCACTATCACCCGCTAAAGGGTCCATATCTATACAGGAAGTATGCAGAGTCTCTGAAATCACATCTATGCAGGTAAAAGCTGCACTCTCTAAAACCAAAAACACAGCATCCATGGGACTGGACAACATCCCAGGCTGCGTTTTACATGAACTTCAGAATGAACTGGCTCCCCACCTAAGCACCATGTTCAATCATAGTCTCACATCAGGCTTTGTGCCCACTGAATGGCACACAGCAACAGTTCTCCCACTACACAAAGAAAGAGCCACCACTGATCCTGGGAACTGTCACCCTATTAGCCTGACGCGCCTGGTCTGCAAGGCCATGGAACGTATCATCATGAAACTCATAAACAAAGACATTGCTAACCTCCAAACTCTGGACCCCACCCAGTTTGGGTTTGTAAAAGGCAGAGCATGCCTTCTGAACCTGATCGATTTCTTTGAGGCAGTCACCAAAGCTGTAGACAAGGGTAAGGTGGTTCACAAAGCCTATCTTGACCTCGCCAAGGCTTTTGACACCATCCCCCATTCTGGAATTATAGATAAACTCACTAAACTAGGTATAAATCCCTATGTCACAAGATGGGTTCCCAACTTGCTCACTGACAGAACCCACACTGTAAAAGTTGCAGATTCCAAATCTGACTTGAAACCAGTGACAAGTGGAGTATCACAAGGTTCAGTCCTTTGACCTTTCCTGTTTGGTATCTACTTCTCTGAAGTACAGGCTAACACAGAAGGCCTCTAGCTAATGAATTTCACAGATGACTGCAAACAAGGAGCCATAGTCAAGTCCCCAAATGATGTGAACATCCTACAGAAGGGCCTCACTGAGACAGATGCCTGCTGTCAGAGGCATGGCCTCAAGCTCAATGCCAAAAAGTGCATTGTCATCCCCTTTGGTAAAAATTCCATACCCATGAACTACCACATAAACAGCAGTATACTTAACGCGGAATGTGTGATGAGACCTTGGGACCCAGGTGGACAGTAGTCTCTCCTTTGATAATCACATTGTCCCAGTAGTCAGGAAATCCTTCTATGTGGCACACCTCATCACAAAAGGGTTCTCATCCAGAAAAAAAGAGGTCATTGTTCCTCTCTACTCGGCACTCATTAGAGCCATTATAGAGTGCAATGCCCTTTTTGGAATGTACCTCACAAGACATTTGCAGCAGCTAGAAAGGCCACAGAAGTACGTCACAAAGAGGATTACTGGCCTCAAACATATGCCCTACACTGACCATCTCAAAAAACTCCAGCTTTACTCTGTAGCATATCACCTACACCGAGGAGACCACTGCCTAACATATAAAGCTATGTTAAACCCAGAGCTGTTGGATATGCTACACCTAAAGAAATCCCAATCTCTCTGAGCTACATACTCTAGGGACCTGAACCTTGTCACCACAATAAGCAGGACATGCTGAGGGATAGATTCTTGTCCCAGAGACTTCCTATACTCTAGAACAAGCTACCCATTTATGTCAAGCAAATTTCCTCATTAGCACTCTTCAATAAAAATCTTGATGAGTGGATGGGAAATAAGAAATACACCCTGAGGAACACTTCTGTGGCTCTGCTCGACAGGGGCACAGGAAATTAACTTTCTTGGGGTGCATAAGCCATGGAACTTGTTGGCTAGGCTTACTTAGGCTCTTGGGCCGATAGCCTAGTACCTACCTATGAGCCTATGAACCTATTTAAAACAACCTCAAGGTTATGCTGCTAAAAGCTTGGAGTCTCAGCATGAAACTGCATT